>NC_082662.1:61457509-61760540 GCF_025265405.1 Mesoplodon densirostris | reverse complement strand
TTTCAAAATTTGTTTGGAAAAACAAAAGACCCCGAATAGCCAAAGCAATCTTGAGAACGAAAAAAGGAGCTGGAGGAATCAGGCTCCCTGACTTCAGACTATACTACAAAGCTACAGTAATTAAGACAGTGTGGTACTGGCATAAAAACAGAAAGATAGATCAGTGGATCAGGATAGAAAGCCCAGAGATAAACCCACGCACATATGGCCAACTTATCTTTGATAAAGGAAGCAGGAATGTACAGTGGAGAAAGGACAGCCTCTTCAATAAGTGGTGCTGGGAAAACTGGACAGGGACATGTAAACGTATGAGATTATATCATTCCCTAACACCATACACAAAAATAAGCTCAAAATGGATTAACGACTTAAATGTAAGGCCAGAAACTATCAAACTCTTAGAGGAAAACATAGGTAGAACACTCTATGACATAAATCACAGCAAGATCCTTTTGGACCCACCTCCTAGAGAAATGGAAATAAAAACAAAGAGAAACACATGGGACCTAATGAAACTTCAAAGCTTTTGCACAGCAAAGGAAACCATAAACAAGACCAAAAGACAACCCTCAGAATGGGAGAAAATATTTGCAAATGAAGCAACTGACAAAGGATTAATCTCCAAAATTTATAAACAGCTCATGCAGCTCAATAGCAAAAAAACAAACAACCCAATCCAAAAATGGGCAGAAGACTTAAATAGGCATTTCTCCAAAGAAGATATACAGACTGCCAACAAACACATGAAAGAATGCTCAACATCATTAATCATTAGAGAAATGCAAATCAAAACTACAATGAGATATCATCTCACACCAGTCAGAATGGCCATCATCAAGAAATCTAGAAACAATAAATGCTGGAGAGGGTGTGGAGAAAAGGGTACACTCTTTCACTGCTGGTGGGAATGTGAATTGGTAGAGCCACTATGGAGAACAGTATGGAGGTTCCTTAAAAAACTACAAATAGAGCTACCATATGACCCAGCAATCCCACTACTGGGCATATACCCTGAGAAAACCATAATTCAAAAAGAGACATGTACCAAAATGTTCATTGCAGCTCTATTCACAATAACCCAGAGCTGGAAACAACCTAAGTGTCCATCATCGGATGAATGGATAAAGAAGATGTGGCCCATATATACAATGGAATATTACTCAGCCATAAAAAGAGACGAAACTGAGCTATTTGTAATGAGGTGGATAGACCTAGAGTCTGTCATACAGAGTGAAGTAAGTCAGAAAGAGAAAGACAAATACCGTATGCTAACACATATATATGGAATATAAGAAAAAAAAATGTCATGAAGAACCTAGGGGTAAAACGGGAATAACGACACAGACCTACTTGAGAATGGACTTGAGGATATGGGGAGGGGGAAGGGTAAGCTGTGACAAAGCGAAAGAGAGGCATGGACATATATACACTACCAAACGTAGGGTAGATAGATAGTGGGAAGCAGCCGCAGAGCACAGGGAGATCAGCTCGGTGCTTTGTGACTGCCTGGAGGGGAGGGATGGGGAGGGTGGGAGGGAGGGAGATGCATGAGGGAGGGGATGTGGGAACAGATGTATATGTATGACTGATTCACTTTGTTATAAAGCAGAAACTAAAAAAAAAAAAAAAAAAAAAAACTTATGGTTACCAAAGGGGAAAGGTGGGGGGAGGGATAAATTAGGAGGTTGGGATTAACATATACACAATACTATATATGAAATAATCAACAAGGACATACTGTATACCACAAGGAACTCACTCAATACTCTGTAATAACCTATGTGGGAAAAGAATCTGAAAAAGAATATATATATATATAATATGTATATGTATGTATATATATATATGTATATGTATGTATGTATATATATATATATATATATATATATATATAACTAAATCACTTTGTTGTACACCTGAAACTAACACAACATTGTAAATCAACTATGCTCCAATATAAAGTAAAAAATTTTTTAAATAAATAAAAGCCCCAATAGGAAAAAATAAATAAGCAGCAAGGACCTACTTAATATCACAGGAAACTATACTCAGGATCTTGTAATAACCTGCAATGGAAAAGAATGTAAAAAAAGAATACACACACACACACACACATATATATAACTGAATCACTCTGCTGTACATCTGAAACTAACACAACACTGTAAATCTACTATACTTCAATAAATATTAAAAAAAATTTTCATTCTAGGCCCAGGAGTAGAACCGTGAACAGATAACTGCCTTACAGTGTCATAAGTGTTCTGACAGGCAGAGGGAATGATTGGAACAGGGTGTGACCCTAGTTTAGTCTCTGATTTAGGTAACAATATCCAGAGCTGAAAGGAGTTTAGCCAGGTGAATAAATGGGTGATAGAAGAGTGTTCTGGCCAAAAAAAAAAAAAAAACCTCTGAAAAAAAGGTATGGAGGCGTAAGACTTATATGTAGTTTAATATCTCAAAAGGTGAAGTTAGGAACAAGAAAATTGGGGTAAGTTTTAGATCACTTAGGTCTTTGTGTGTCTAGCTAATGGTTAAGACTTTAAAATGCTGGGATTAAATCAGCAAAACAAGGGAATAGTTAGGCATAAGTATTGTTGAAATAAGATTTGGGAGAGGTGATGTGTGGGAAAGGGGCAGCTGTAAGAGTTTAATTTGGAAGCTCTTGAGTTTGTGTTCATGAGACACCAAATAAATTGGTGCTCCTAGAATATGAAGCTTAAAGGTGATATTATAAGTAGGGATATAAATTTGCTTCATTAGTGTAGAGATGGCACATGAAATTGTGACTGGATGAGATTGCTAAAAGAATGAAAATAGAAAGTAGTGAACCAAGAACGGATCTCTTGGGAAATGGGTTTTAGCAGGGGAAAAAAGAACCTGTGAAGGACATTGCAAGCAAAAAGGTAGAGAGAAGGGTGGGAAACTGTTTTTGGATGAGATCAGCACTTAAATCAATGAACTTTTAGTAAGCTGATTGTTCTCCACAATGTTGGTGGGCCTCGCCCAATCAGTTGAAGGTCTAAATAGCATAAAATGTCAGCTTCGTCCAGCAAGAGTGTTTCTCCAGCAGCCAGCTTTTGGACTTCATCTGCACCATCAGCTCTCTGGGGTCTCCGCCTGCCAGCCACACTGCAGATTTGGACTTGGAAGTCTCCATAATTGCATGAGACAATTTTTTATAATAAATCATATACATATATGATTATATATATGACATTTATATATAATATTGCTATTTATATATGTATGCCTATCTGCATCTATATCTATATTTACCTATAGCTATATCATTATCTCTCTGTATATCCCCTATTGGTTCTGTTTCTCTGGAGAGTCTTAAGAAATATAGAAACAGTAAATGTATAGTATCATGAGAACAAAGTTGTAGAGCAGAGAGTAACCAAATATGTTCCTCAGGATATCGTTTCTGTGCATGTTAATGGGTACCAAAAAACGTTTTGTTGTAATTATATCTGGGAATTTCTTGGTGCCTTTTAAAATGCACTCATAGTACAACCCACAAAATTGTAAAATGTGTAGATTTTTAATATTTCAAATCTAATCTTTCTCTTTCATCATCACTCTTCTGGGTAGTCAGGAGGTTGTTTTCTGTTTTTTAAAAAACTACTCTAAATTTTAAAAGATTACCTAGTTGTAATAGTTTTCAGTTTAAGTTAGTCCTTTATTGGTAAAGGCTCTGTTTCTCAGAGTTTTACACCCTCCCCCTGTTCTTCCCTCAAATTTCATTTAGATTTCTGGGGGAAATTACTGTGTCCTTGTTGGGGCTACCAGTGATTGCAAAGTCACTTAGTATCCATGGGGTCATAAGGTGTCTTTTTGGACTCTGTACGGATTATTCCCTGTCCATTTGGTCATTGCTCTTGCAGCTGACATTTGGTGCCCAAGTTGGCAGATCATGAGCATATGATATTTTTCCTGAGCTTAGCCAAGGACCTTTTGTCCTCCCTGATGATTTGGCTCCACCTTGGTCCTCACCAGCACTTGAAGTTTGGATACACCCTAATTGAGCCATAACCTGTAGCTAGAGTTACATTCCCCTGTCCCAGCACTCTCTCTAGTAAACTCTTTAGCCAGATGCTTTCTGTACCCACTGCAGGGCACTTGGGAAGGTCTGGACACCTGCCAAACCACAGGGCACCCCGGCATTGACACTGTTGGCAAGTAACTCCGGTTAGCCTCTGTCCAAACACACGATGCCACCACCTGTACTTTGTTTAATATGGTTGCCTCTGGTTGTGCAGAATCATTCTGCAGGGGACTCACCTAACCAATGCTAGTGAGGGGATAGCCTTTCTGCTCCAGAATTGCCCCTCATCTACATAGCAAACAGCCCTTCCTTAAGGCTGAAGATGAAAGTTTAGAACACACATGTCCCCTCAAAACCTAATTCTTCTACTTCGGGATTTCTTCATATTCCCAACATTCATCAACATTGTCAGTAAAGGCAAAATTTCCCCTTTCCCTCATTTTATTTTCCTTTCCTCTCTTGATCTGAAGTTTATATGCTACACACATTCTTTAAGTAAATACTTGACTCAATGAAGTTTATTCTTATTACATTACATATTTCTGGCTTACTCCAGAAAACTACAGGGAACTTGAAACATTAAATCTCCCCTTACCATCTCTATCTGATGTCTGGTATTTTAGGTTCAACCTGATTATACACTGAAATTAGTCACTATCATCATTATTGTTTTATACAGTTGATGCTTATTTAGATTTGCCAATACCAATTACTATGCTCATCATATTTCTTATATCACATTCTTTCTTTCTGGATTTAAAAATCTCCATACCAAAATGTAGAATTTAGTGGCTATTTCAAACAGTCTATGAATCACAAACTCTCTTAAGCTTTGTCTAAAATGTGTTTGCTTTCACTCCTGATTCACAATTTATGTGAGAATAGAATTTTAGATTGATGTTATTTTTCTGTAGCATTTTGAAGAAGATATTCTAACATTTTTCTATCTCCAAGACTGTTCTATTATTGCTGTCTGCCTAAATATCATTCTTTCTAGGTAAACTCTCTTTTGTTTTAAGTTTTTTTTTATGTTATACATGCAATTTTTAAAATAAGTAACAAAGCATATAAAGCGAGTAGAACAGAGCATGGCACATAGTAAGTACAGAATAAATCTTAACCATTGCTATTGCTGTTACTTTAAACATACAAATTTTTCTCTTGCAAGTTTCTTTATTTCAAGTTCTTAAGTTGCTGATTCTTTTGTATGCATTTTCTGCTAACTCTCCCTCATCATGTATTGGTTCCTTACATGGTAGTGGTTTGTCACGTTTTGTGTGTGTTTGTTTTTGTGTTTTTGTCTTTGGTAAGGAGGGGTGTGATTATAGCCATTTCCCTGTGGGAGCTCCCAGAACTGGTTGGTTTTTTGTTTTGTTTTATTTTACTTTTTATTGACTTATATTTGACATACAACATTCTGTTAAGTTTAAGATGTACAGCATATTGATTTGATGCATTTATGTTGCAATATGACTGTCATAGCAGCCTTAGCTAATACCTCTATCATGTCACATAGTTATTTCTTCTAGTGTTGGGAACAATAAAATATAGTCTCTTAGCAAATTCAATGTTTATTATAAAGTGTTATTGTGTGTAATCATTATACTGTGTATTAGGTCTCCAGGATTTATTTATTTATTAATTGTAAGTATATACTCTAAAACAACATTTCTCCCATTCCCTCACCCCCAGCTCCTTGTAACCATCATTTTACTCTCTGCTTTTATGATCTCAGTTTTTTTAGATTCCACATATAAAAGATCTCATACAGTATTTGTCTTTGTCTGACTTATCTCACTCTACATAATGTCCTCAAGATTTATCCATGTTTTTGCAAATGGCAGGGTTCCCTTCTTTCTCATGGCTGAATAATGTTCAATTATGTACATACACCACTTCTTTATCTATTCATCTGTCAGTAGATATTTAGGTTGCTTCCATATCTTGGCTATTGTGAATAATGCTGCAGTAAATATTTCTACATATTTTTATGGGAGACTGTTCCATGCCAACTCAATTTACCATAATTTTGGAAATCTATTTATTTTTTATCTTGACATATAATAAGTGCTCATTACCACCATTTTTTTAACCTCTTTATGGGAGTATAATTGTTTACAATGGTGTGTTAGTTTCTGCTGTATGACAAAGTGAATCAGCTATACATATACATATATCCCCATATCTCCTTCCTCTTGCATCTCCCTCCCACTCTCCTTATCACACCCCTCTAGGTGGACACAAACCACTGAGCTGATCTCCCTGTGCTATGAGGTTGCTTCTCACTAGCTATCTGTTTTGCATTTGGTAGTGTATATTTGTCCATGCCACTCTCTCACTTTGTCCCAGCTTACCCTTCCCTCTCCCTGTGTCATCAAGTCCATTCTCTACGTCTGCATCCTTATTCCTGTCCAGCCTCTACGTTCTTCAGAACCATTCTTTTTCTTTAGATTCCATATATATGTGTTAGCATACAGTATTTGTTTTTCTCTTCCTGACTTATCTCACTCTGTATGCCAGACTCTAGGTCCATCCGTCTCACTACAAATAACTCAATTTTGTTTCTTTTTATGGCTGAGTAGTATTCCATTGAATATATGTGCTACATTTTCTTTATCCATTCATCTGTTGATACACACTTAGGTTGCTTCCATGTCCTGACTATTGTAAGTAGAGCTGCAATGAATATTGTGGTACATGACTCTTTTTGAATTATAGTTTTCTCAGGGTATGCCCAGTAGTGGGATTGCTGGGTCATAGGCTAGTTCTATTTTTAGTTTTTTAAGGACCCTCCATACTATCCTCCATAGTGGCTGTATCAATTTACATTCCCACCATCAGTGCAAGAGGGTTCCCTTTGCTCCACACCCTCTCCAGCATTTATTGTTTATAGATTTTTTTTATGATGGCCATTCTCACTGGTGTGAGGTGATACCTCATTGTAGTTTTGATTTGCATTTCTCTAATGATTAGTGATGCTGAGCATCCTTTCATGTGTTTGTTAGCAATCTGTATATGTTTGGAGAAATGTCTATTTAGGTCTTCTGCCCATTTTTGAATTGGGTTGTTTGATTTTTTTTGTATTGAACTGCATGAGCTGCTTATGTATTTTGGAGATTAATCCTTTGTCAGTTGCTTCATTTGCAAAGATTTTCTCTCATTCTAAGTGTTCTCTTTTCATCTTCTTTTTGGTTTCCTTTGCTGTGCAGAAGCTTTTAAGTTTCATTAGGTCCCATTTGTTTATTTTTGTTTTTATTTCCATTTCTCCAGGAGGTGGGTCAAAAAGGATCTTGCTGTGGTTTATGTCATAGAGTGTTCTGCCTATGTTTTCCTCTAAGACTTTTATAGTGTCTGGCCTTACATTTAGGTCTTTAATGCATTTTGAGTTTATTTTTGTGTATGGTGTTAGGGAGTGTTCTAATATCATTCTTTAACCTGTAGCTGTCCAGTTTTCCCAGCACCACTTATTGAAGAGACTGTCTTTTCTCCATTATATATTCTTGTCTCCTTTATCAAAGATAAGGTAACCATATGTGCGTCAGTTTATCTCCGGGCTTTCTATCCTGTTCCATTGATCTATCTTTCTGTTTTTGTGCCAGTACCATACTGTCTTGATTACTGTAGCTTTGTAGTATAGTCTGAAGTCAGGGAGCCTGATTCCTACAGCTCTGTTTTTCTTTCTCAAGATAGCTTTGGTTATTCAGGGTCTTTTGTGTTTCCATACAAATTATGAAATTCTTTTGTTCCAGTTCTGTGAAAAATGCAATTGGTAGTTTGATAGGGATTACATTGCATCTGTAGATTTCTTTCGGTAGTATAGTCATTTAGAAATTGTGGATTCTTCCAAGCCAGGATCATGGAATATCTCTCCATCTGTTTGTATCTTCTTTAATTTCTTTCATCAGTGTCTTATAGTTTTCTGCATACAGGTCTTTTGTCTCCTTAGGTAGGTTTATTCCTAGGTATTTTATTTTTTTGTTGTTGCAGTGGTAAATGGGATTGTTTTCTTAATTTCTCCTTCAGATTTCCCATCATTAGTGTAGAGGAATGCAAGAGATTTCTGTGCATTAATTTTGTATCCTGCTACTTAACCAAATTCATTGATTAGCTCTAGTAGTTTTCTGGTAGCATCTTTAGGATTCTCTATGTATAGTATCATATCATCTGCAAACAGTGATAGCTTTACTTCTTTTCTGGTTTGGATTCCTTTTATTCCTTTTTCTTCTCTGATTGCTCTGGTTAAAACTTCCAAAACTATGTTGAATAATAGTGGTGAGTGTGGGCAACCTTGTCTTGTTCCTGATCTTAGTGGAAATGGTTTCAGTTTTTCACCATTGAGAAAGATGTTGGCTGTGGGTTTGTCATACATGGCCTTTATTATGTTGAGGTAAGTTCCCTCTGTGATTCCTTTCCCAAGGGTTTTTATCATAAATGTGTGTTGAATTTTGTCAAAAAATTTTTCTGCATCTATTGAGATGACCATATGATTTTTCTCCCTCAACTTGTTATTATGGTGTATCACATTGGTTGATTTGCTTATATTGAAGAATCCTTGCATTCCTGGAATAAACCCCACTTGATCATGGTGTATGATCCTTTTAACGTGTTATTGGATTCTGTTTGCTAGTATTTTGTTGAGGATTTTTGCAGCTATGTTCATCAGTGATATTGACCTGTAGTTTTCCTTTTTTGTGACATCTTTGTCTGGTTTTGTTCAGTGTGATGGTAACCTCATAGAATGAGTTTGGGATTGTTCCTCCCTCTGCTATATTTTGGAAGAGTTTAAGAAGTATAGGTGTTAGCTCTTCTCTAAATATTTGATCAAATTCGCCTGTGAAGCCACCTCATCCTGGACTTTTGTTTGTTGGAAGATTTTTAATCACAGTTTCAATTTCAATACTTGTGTCTGGTCTGCTCATATTTTCTATTTCTTCCTGGCTCAGTCTTGGAAAGTTGTGCTTTTCTAAGAATTTGTCCATTTCTTCCAGGTTGTGCATTTTACTGGCATATATTTGCTTGTAGTAATCTTTCGTGATCCTTTGTATTTCTGCAGTGTCAGTTGTTACTTCTCTTTCATTTCTAATTCAGTTGATTTGAGTCTTCTCCCTTTTTTTCTTGATGAGTCTGGCTAATGGTTTATCAACTTTATTTGTCTTCTCAAAAAACCAGCTTTTAGTTTTATTGATCATTGCTATCAGTTTCTTCATTTCTTTTTCATTTATTTCTGATCTGATCTTTATGATTTCTTTCCTTCTGTTAACTTTTGGGTTTTCTGTTCTTCTTTCTCTAATTGCTTATGTGTAAGGTTAGGTTGTTTATTTGAGATGTTTCTTGAGGTAGGATTTTATTGCTATAAACTTCACTCTTACAACTGGTTTTGCTGCATCCCATAGGTTTTGGGTCACCGTGTTTTCATTGTCATTTGTTTCTAGGGATTTTTTGATTTCCTGTTTGATTTCTTCAGTGATCTCTTGTTTTCTTAGTAATGTATTGTTTAGTCTCCATGTGTTTGTACTTTTTACAGATTTTTTTCTTGTAATTGATGTCTAGTCTCATAGCATTGTGGTTGGAAAAGATACTTGATATGATTTCAACTTTCTTAAATTTACCAATGCTTGATTTGTGACCCAAGGTATGATCTATCCTGGAGAATGTTCCATGAGCACTTGAGAAGAAAGTGTATTCTGTTGTTTTTGGATGGAATGTCCTGTAAACACCAATTAAGTCCATCTTGCTTAATGTATCATTTAAAGCTGTGTTTCTTTATTTCTATTCATTTTGAATGATATGTCCATTGGTGAAAGTGGGGTGTTAAAGTTCCCTAACATTATTGTCTTACTGTCAATTTCCCCTTATATGGCTGTTAATGTTTGCCTTATGTATTGAGGTATTCCTATGTTGGGTGCATAAATATTTACAATTTTTATACCTTCTTCTTGGATTGATCCCTTGATCATTATGTCGTGTCCTTCTTTGTCTCCTGTAATAGTCTCTATCTTAAAGTCTATTTTGTCTGATATGAGTATTGCTACTCCAGCTATCTTTTTATTTCCGTTTGCATGAAATAACTTTTTCCATCTCCTCACTTTCAGTCTGTATGTGCCCCTAGATCTGAAGTAAACAGCTTATATACGGGTGTTGTTTTTGTATCCATTCAGCCAGTCTATGTCTTTTGGTTGGAACATTTAATCCATTTACAGTTAAGGTAATTATTGATATGTATGTTCTTATTACCATTTTGTTAATTGTTTTGAGTTTGTAGTTGTAGATCTTTTCCTTCTCTTGTGTTTCCTGCCTAGAGAAGTTCCTTTAGCATTTGTTGTAAAGCTAGTTTGGTGGTGCTGAATTCTCTTAGCTTCTGCTTGTCTGTAAAGCTTTTAATTTCTCTGTCAAATCTGAATGAGATCTTTGCTGGGTAGAATAATCTTGGTTGTAAGTTTTTCCCTTTCATCACTTTAAATATGTCCTGCCACTCCCTTCTGGCTTGCAGAGTTTCTGCTGAAAGATCAGCTGTTAACCTTGCAGTGATTCCCTTGTATGTTATTTGTTGCTTTTCTCTTTCTGCTTTTAATTTTTTTCCTCTTATTTAATTTTTGATAGTTTGATTAATATTCCTCTTGGTGTGTTTCTCCTTGGATTTATCCTGTCTGAGACTCTATGATTCCTGGACTTGATTGACTATTTCCTCTCCCATGTTAGGCAAGTTTTCAACTATAATCTCTTCAAATATTTTCTCAGTCCATTTGTTTCTCTCTTCTTCTTCTGGGAACCTTATAATTTGAAATTTGGTGTGTTTAATGTTGTCCCAAATGTCTCTGAGACTGTCCTCAGTTATTTTCATTCTTTTTTCTTTATTCTGCTCTGTGGTAGTTATTTCCACTATTTTATCTTCCACATCACTTATCCATTCTTCTGCCTCAGTTATTCTGCTATTGATTCCTTCTAGAAAATTTTTAATTTCATTTATTGTGTGGTTCATCATTGTTTGTTTGCTCTTTAGTTCTTCTAGGTCCTTCTTAAATGTTTCTTGTATTTTCTCTATTCTATTTCCAAGATTTTGGATCATCTTTACTCTCATTATTCTGAATTCTTTTTCATGTAGACTGCCTATTTCCTCTTCATTTGGTCTGATGGGTTTTTACCTTGCTCCTTCATCTGCTACATATTTCTCTCTTTTCATTTTGTTTAACTTACTGTGTTTGGGGTCTCCTTTTCACAGGCTGCAGTTTCATAGTTCATGTTGTTTTTGATGTCTGCCCCCAGTGGGTGAGGTTTGTTCAGTGGCTTGTGTAGGCTTTCTGGTGGAGGGGACTGGTGTCTGTGTTCTTCTGATGAGGCTGGGTCTTGTGTTTCTGGTGAGCAGGATCACATCCGGAGTTGTGTTTTGGGGTGTCTGTGAACTTATTATGATTGTAGGCAGCCTCTCTGCTAATGGGTGTGGTTGTGTTCCTGTTTTGTTAGTTGTTTGGTATGGGGTGTCTGGCACTGGAGCTTGCTGGTCATTGAGTGGGACTGGGTTTTAGCGTTGAGATGGAGATCTCTGGGAGAGCTCTTGCCGATTGATATTATGTGGGGCTGGGAGGTCTCTGGTGGTCCAGTGTCCTGAACTCAGCTCTCCCACCTCAGAAGCTGAGGCCTGAGACCCAGCTGGAGCACCAAGACTCTGTCAGCCACATGGCTTAGAAAATAAAATGGAGAGAAAGGAAGAAAGGAAGGAAGGAAGGAAAGAAAGAAAGGAAGGAAGAATAGAGCAACCAAACCAAAAAACAAATCCACCAATGATAATAAGTGCTAAAAACTATACTAAAAAGAAACAGACAGACAGAACCCTAGGACAAATGGTAAAAGCAAAGCTATTCAGAGAAAATCACACAAAGAGCATACACATACACACAAGCAAAAAGAGAAAAAGAAAAAAATATATATTTTTTTAAAAAAAGGAAGAGAGCAACCAAATCAATAAACAAATCTACTAATGCTAATAAGATCTAAATACTAAACTAAGATAAACATAAAACCAGAAACAAATTAGATGCAGAAAGCAAACCCCAAGTCTACAGGTGCTCCAGAAGTCCACCACCTCAATTTTGGGATAATTTGTTGTCTATTCAGGTATTCCACAGATGCAGGGTACATCAAGGTGATTGTGGAGATTTAATCTGCTGCTCCTGAGGCTGCTGGGAGAAATTTCCCTTTCTCTTCTCACAGCTCCTGGGGTTCAGCTTTGGATTTGTCCCCTCCTCTGCGTGTAGGTCGCCAGAGGGCATCTGTTCTTCGCTCAGAGAGGATGGGGTTAAAGGAGCAGCTGATTCAGGGGCTCTGGCTCACTCAGGCCATGGGGAGGGAGGGGTATGGAATATGAGGTGAACCTGCTGTGGCAGAGGCCAGCGTGACGTTGCAACAGCCTGAGGCACATCGTGTATTCTTCCGGGGAAGTTGTCCTTGGATCATGGGACTCTGGCAGTGGTGGGCTGCACAGGCTCCTGGGAGGGGAGGTGTGGATAACACACAGGCTTCTTGATGGCGGCAGCAACAGCCTTAGCATTTCATGCCCGTCTCTGGGGTCCATGCTGATAACCGGGGCTCGCTCCCGTCTCTGGAGCTCATTTAGGTGGTGCTCTGAATCCCCTCTCCTCGTGCACCCCTAAACAATGGTCTCTTGCCTCTTAGGCAGTTCCAAACTCTTCCCCAGACTCCCTCCCAGCTATCTATGGTTCACTAGCCCCCTTCAGGCTGTGTTCACGCTGCCAACCCCAGTCCTCTCCCTGGGATCCGACCTCCGAAGCCCGAGCCTCTGCTCCCAGACCCCGCCCGCCCTGGCGGGTGAGCCGACAAGCCTCTCGGGCTGGTGAGTGCTGGTTGGCACCGATCTTCTGTGCAGGAATCTTTCCGCTTTGCCCTCCGCACCCCTGTTGCTGCATTCTCCTCCGTGGCTCCAAAGCTTCTCCCTTCCGCCACCCTCAGTCTCCGCCCACAAAGGAGCTTCTAGTGTATGGAAACCTTTCCTCCTTCACAGCTCCCTCCCAGAGGTGTACGTCACATCCCTGTCCTTTTGTCTCCGTTTTTTCTTTTTTCTTTTGCCCTAACCAGGTACGTGGGGAGTTTCTTGCCTTTTGAGAGGTCTGAGGTCTTCTGCCAGCATTCAGTAAGTATTCTATAGGAGTTGTTCCATATGTAGATATATTTCTGATGTATTTGTTGTGAGTAAGGTGAACTCCATGTCTTACTCCTCCGCCATCTTGAAGGTCCCTCCCAGTTTTTTGTTTTATTATTGCACATCTGGGTGGATATAGAGATCCAGTGCTTAGGAAAGAGATCCGTAGTCATTTATTGTACTCATTTACTAAGATCATACAATTTAGCTTATTAGAGACTTCATAACAGCATCATTCTCATTGTTTGTTAAGCAGCATCCTCATTCTCTTTTTACAAGTAAGGAACCCAAAGATGAGATTAAATTAATTACCCTCAGGCAACAGATACAACCAGGATGATTATCCAACACATTAACTCCAAATACGGAGTTCTTTCTTTTGTAAGTTTGCTTATAAGTTTAGGTGAAAATCTCCAGCAAAGTGAATATTATTCTATGTAATGAAGGTTTAACTCCTTATCCTCATTAAATATTATAAAATATCAGAGGCATATAGAAATAAGTCAGAATTCCTGTCAGCATTTTGTGTGCTGTGCTGTGTCTATTTTACCTGCCCTGAAATCTAAAATGCGGCCAAAGGCCTTAGGTCAAGGGTAGTATATGACAAGCAACTACTTTCATAAGAATTATGTAGGTGAAAATGGAAAATTAATGTGTGATGATTTTGTGTTCAATGTCAAAGAGTTAAAGTTACTTTTTCTTTTAAACTGACTTGATTCAAAGAAGGGCACCATAATTGGGATTTAAAACCATACAGCTATCTTATTTCTTTTTAAAATACTAATAAAACTATGTTTTTAACAGATTTACCCCAAACTTGCCTATGGAAATTTAGTCTGCAGTCATTTGTTTCAGATAGAGAAGCTTATTTGTTTTATTTATTTATTTATTTATTTATTTATTTTACAAATTTAATCAGTTATACATATACATACGTTCCCATATCCCCTCCCTTTTGCGTCTCCCTCCCACCCTCCCTATCCCACCCCTCCAGGCAGTCACAAAGAACCGAGCTGATCTCCCTGTGCTATGCGGCTGCTTCCCACTAGCTATCTACCTTACATTTGGTAGTGTATATATGTCCATGCCGCTCTTTCACTTTGTCACAGCTTACCCTTCCCCCTCCCCATATCCTCAAGTCCATGCTCTAGTAGGTCTGTGTCTTTATTCCTGTCTTACCCCTATGTTCTTGATGACATTTTTTTCTTAAATTCCATATATATGTGTCAGCATACAGTATTTGTCTTTCTCTTTCTGACTTACTTCACTCTGTATGACAGACTCTAGGTCCATCCACCTCATTACAAATAGCTCAATTTCATTTCTTTTTATGGCTGAGTAATACTCCATTGTATATATGTGCCACATCTTCTTTATCCATTCATCCGATGATGGACACTTAGGTTGTTTCCATCTCCGGGCTATTGTAAATAGGGCTGCTATGAACATTTTGGTACATGTCTCTTTTTGAATTATGGTTTTCTCAGGGTATATGCCCAGTAGTGGGATTGCTGGGTCATATGGTAGTTCTATTTGTAGTTTTTTAAGGAACCTCCATACCGTTCTCCATAGTGGCTGTACCAATTCACATTCCCACCAGCAGTGCAAGAGTGTTCCCTTTTTTCCACACCCTCTCCAGCATTTATTGTTTCTAGATTTTTTGATGATGGCCATTCTGACTGGTGTGAGATGATATCTCATTGTAGTTTTGATTTGCATTTCTCTAATGAGTAAAGATGTTGAGCATCCTTTCATGTGTTTGTTGGCTGTCTGTATATCTTCTGTGGAGAAATGTCTATTTAGGTCTTCTGCCCATTTTTGGATTGGGTTGTTTGTTTTTTTGCTATTGAGCTGCATGAGCTGCTTATAAATTTTGGAGATTAATCCTTTGTCAGTTGCTTCATTTGCAAATATTTTCTCCCATTCTGAGGGTTGTCTTTTGGTCTTGTTTATGGTTTCCTTTGCTGTGCAAAAGCTTTGAAGTTTCATTAGGTCCCATGTGTTTATTTTTGTCTTTATTTCCATTTCTCTAGGAGGTGGGTCAAAAAGGATCTTGCTGTGATTTATGTCATAGAGTGTTCTGCCTATGTTTTCCTCTAGGAGTTTGATAGTGTCTGGCCTTACATTTAGGTCTTTAATCCATTTTGAGCTTATTTTTGTGTATGGTGTTAGGGAGTGATCTAATCTCATACTTTTACATGTCCCTGTCCAGTTTTCCCAGCACCACTTATTGAAGAGACTGTCCTTTCTCCACTGTACATTCCTGCCTCCTTTATCAAAGATAAGGTGACCATATGTCCGTGGGTTTATCTCTGGGCTTTCTATCCTGTTCCATTGATCTATCTTTCTGTTTTTGTGCCAGTACCATACTGTCTTGATTACTGTAGCTTTGTAGAGAAGCTTATTTGTTTAATTAATATATTATCTAAAACTGTGTGTATGTGTGAATGGACTCACACCTAGATACATATACATTATATTTATAAATGTTTTAGTGTAAAAATTCAGATGACTTTGGACTTTATAGTATAATTACTTTAACTTCATATGGCATGAAACTGTAGGAAATACATTTTATAGGTAAAATATAAGATATTTTATCAGTTTTCTATCTATGAATGTAAAAGCTAGAAGCAAAATTAGAGATAATCTAATTCCCCCTTTGCATTTCAAAGATGAAATAACATCATATCATAGAACTAAGATTAAAATCCTGGTTTTTGCACCTTTCAATATGTTATGATTCTTCTCAATATATTAAAATATAAAGGGTAAAGTCATGAAATTTAACAAAGTTAAATGCTTATTTTATTTATTTTAAATTGGGGTGTATAAACTATTTAATGAGATTCATTTATTCTGTGTTTTCCCAGAACAAGTTACATCTATTTAGACAACAGAATTGATTTGTTTGAAAATTCATAGTTTTTAATGTGGCTGCTTTACATGGTGAAATCAATTGAGTCAATGATACAAAGCTCACATTAAAATATTTTTTAAATGTTAGAGCTAGCATTTTTGCTTTAATGTTTGTCACTAGATTTGAAATCAGACACCATCAATATTGACTTCTTCCAATAATAACTCTCTTGACATAAAGAATAGTAATAATAAAATAGGTAACAGTTTTCCACTGGCATAGCAGTTTTTCAATTATGAACTGTCTGGATTCAATACTGGGCCAGTTACTTAACCTTTCTGTGCCTGTGTTCCATCTGAAGAATGGGGATCATGATACCACTGTGAGAATGAAATGTGTTAAATATGTAAAGCACCTAGAAGAATGGCTGTTGCATAGTTAATAGTGAATGAGTCAGCTATTACTGTTTTCGTTGGTGGTGGTATTATTTTTGACTTATTTATTTTATTGTTAGGAACACTTAACATGAGATCTACTCTCTTAACAAATTTCGAAATGTTCAATACATTATTGTTGACTCTAGTTACAATGCTGTTCAGTAGCTCCTTAGAGCTTAGTCATTTTGCATAGCTGAAACTTTAAGCCCATTGATAAGGAACTCTCCGTTTCCTCCTCCCGCCAGTTCCTGGCAGCCACCGTTTGACTCTTGGAACCTAACATTTTGACTATTCGTTGTTATTACCACTATAATAACCCTGACAGTTGGGAGTCTTCAAAAGAGCTTAGACCACCTGATAAACGGGGGTAGAAAAATGTACTGATATCTTTAATTGTTTAGGTCATTAAGATTTATAGGGTAATTAAATTATTATAGAATTTAATTATGCTAACCAAATGTGCTGTTTCCAGTTAGATATTTAGTCCTGGTCAAGAACAGCACTGTAGGGCTTCCCTGGTGGCGCAGTGGTTGAGAGTCTGCCTGCCGATACAGGGGATACAGGTTCGTGCCCCGGTCCGGGAAGATCCCACGTGCCACAGAGCAGCTAAGCCTGTGAGCCATGGCCGCTGAGCCTGCACGTCCAGAGCCTGTGCTCTGCAACGGGAGAGACCACAACAGTGAGAGGCCCGAATATCGCAAAAAAAAAAAAAAAAAAAAAAAAAACCAGCACTGTAATAGTGTGATTCCAGATGATCTAAAGCTCTTTTCATTTTCTGGATTTGTGTTAAGCATGGTTCTCAACATCTTAAAGAGGGCTAAAATAATTAAAGATAATATAAATATTTCATATCACTGGTAAACTTGAGTATTTAGTAAGGCCAAAGGTGAACAGTAAAATCAAAGGTTATTAATTCAAAGATAGTATAACTAGGATAGACTGAGATTTACTAAGGCAGCCTTCTCTGAGGTATTGCCTAATTCATCTGTCAAGTATGAATGATACTTTATTTAAAATATTAGATCAGATTAGATCTTCTTATCTTCTTTTCTATTTTTTTCCATATGTGGTCCTGTGTGCTCAGCAAAGGGTAAAGACATTCATAATTGGCAGTTGAAAGATTAGCAACTCTCCTGATGTTTATCTACATTTTCTCACTTCAAAACATTGTAATGAACTATACTGTGATGCTTTGGCTTATATTTGATCATATTTACTAAGGAAGTCATAGGTTTAAGGTTGAAAACAACTTTTAGACTGCAGAGTTGTATTTGTAATAGACATTGTGTTTGCCTTGCCAGTATCTCTATTACCTCTTTCTCATTTTGTAGCCACCATTATGGAATTTTGACCACACCATGAGCAACAGTTGAGTTGAAGCAATAAAGGAAATTCTGCATTTCTTGCTACAGTTAATGGTTTAGGGATGGGCATATAGCTTAAGCCAGGCTTAAGCCATCTGGTACAAGATATTCTCTTGGTTACAGTGAATGTAACCTAAGTTATTTCATTCAGAGGGGAACTTAGGACATTATTAGCAATGGTTGGAGAAAGAGAAGCCCCCTTTCTCTGGGATGTTATCAAGGAAGCATTAAGCAGTTGTTTTTCTGCCATGAGAAAAGCAATCTGAAGATGCAGCTAGTCCATAATGATGGCAGAATTGAGAGAATCAGAAAGAAATGTAGCTGCAAATACATGTAGATGCATCTTTGAAGATATCTGCTCTTTAAAGAAAAAATTTCCCAGCAAATCCTTTGACTCTATATTTAAAACACATTCAGGATCTGACCAACTTGCACATTTATTGCTATGCCCTTGTCCAAGACACTTTACCTCTTGCTTGCCTTATTGCAATAGCCTTTGAACTGGTCTCCCTGCTTCTATGCTTGTCCCCATTTAGTCTATTCTCAGCACAGCAGCCAAGTAACTTGTTGAAGTGTGTGACCTTGCCACTTCTCAGTATCCCCTAATAGCTCCTCATCTCATTCAGAGTCAAATCTAAGGTTCTTATAGTAGCCTATAGAGTTCTATGTGCTCTGAACAGTATTTCCTCTCTTGACCTATCTTTCTCCACCTTCACTCTCCCTGAATCTGCTCAGACCTAAGTGACTTCCTTTCTGCTTCTTAACATTCCAGGCAAACCCCTACTTCTTTCACTATTAATTCCCTCTGCCTGGAATGCTTTACACCAAGATTTTCTCATGGACCGCTCCTTCATTGCATCAAGGTCTTTATTCATATGTTACTTTTTCAGTGAGACCTTTCAAGATCAAACTATTCATACAAGCACCAACCCCTTATACACACACATGCACACACATATCCCAACTCTACTTGATTCCTTCTCAGCTTTATTTTTTTCTCTATAGTCCTTATCATCATCTAATTATTATTTTACTTATTAATTTTACTTATTTTGTCTTCTCTTTATTGAATACAAGTTCCAGGAATGTTTCTGTTTGATTTGTTGTTATATCTCCAAAACATTTCCTGGCACAGAGTTGGCACTTAATAAAAACTTGTTGAATGACTCATGGATCTCTGGATGAAATTATTACTAAAGTCAATCTCCCTTTGAATTTTCAATTTACATAAAGAATACATTCTTTTTATTATTGAAGTCAATTTAAGTTTAATTATCTTTTCCTTGCAACTAAAAGCATTGTAACTGAGACAGTAAATATCTGATGGACAGAATGAGCTTGCCAGAAGCAAAACTTGAGATGAGAATTCATGTGAAAGTGATTTATTAGGAAAAACTTTGTTATGGGTTGAACTGTGTCCTGTGAAAAGATGTTCAAGTCCTAACACCCCCTCCTCATACCTGAGAACGTGACCTAATTTGGAAATAAGGTAATTGAATATGTAATTAGTTAAGATGAGGTCATACTGGAGCTTTTAATCCAATATGACTGGTGTCCTTATAAAAAGGGGAAATTTAGACATAGCCATGAGCCAAGGAGAAGCCCATGTGAGCATGAAGGCCAAGTATAGATGATGCTTCTACAAGTTAAGCAACTACAAAGTCTGCCAGCAGCCCACTAGAAGCTAGGTCAGAAGCATGAGACAGATTCTCACAGCGCTCAGATGGAAGTAACCCTGCTGACACCTTGATCTCAAGCTTCTAGCCTCCAGAACTGTGAGGCAACTCCAACCCATTGATTTGTTATGGCAATCCCAGGAAATAAATACAGACTGCTAGGGGATTTCAGAAGTGGGACTGGGACAGGAAGAAAAGCAAGAAAAGGGGCAAAGCTCTACAAAAGGTAACTTTTGTTCAATCTCACAGAATTCTATGAACAGTATAGGTACCACTTCTGAGTTGTCCTGGTCATGGCAAGGAGAGCAGGAGCTTTAGAACTTCAGTCCAGAGCAGCCATTGGTTAGGGGTGCCCACTTAGTCTGTGTGGATAGAAGAGGTTCTTCAGGGTTTCCCTGTGCTCAAACAAAGCTTGTTCCAGAAGCCAGAGACCAGCCTTCGAAAATGATCCATGAGTGCTTACTGCCAGCTCTTGGGAGGACAAGAACAATGGTGGATTATATGAGGAAAATTGGCAAAGGGCTGGAGGATGTGGGTAAAACACTGAGAGCATCTGCCACAGTGGGTTGGGAAGCAATAAGGGACACTGAATAGCTGGAGAAAAGGAGGATGTAAATCATATATACAATCCATTGCTTTTCTGTCTAGTAAGGCTCTGTGGTTATATTTATCTACATTATTTGAGTTAATAAACTTGAAAAGACCCCTATTGTAAACATAAGATGTGTGCTGAGTATCTATAAATAATTTCCTAGTGTTTAAAATCATATTTGATTTGAGAAAAACAAAAATGGGAACAAATGAGAAAGTAAAATACTGACATAAAAATTTTAAAATGTATGAAGGTCACAACTGTCTTTTAAAAAATGTGTGTGTGAAGAGAGAATTGGAGGAATTCATATTTGTCTGCAGAGCCGTGGAAATACAGGAAAAGCAAAAAAGGACCTAATAATTGGCATTCTTTTAATCAAATATACTTGTTGTTGGTTCCCAGGTACAGAGGCAGTTTCATTTTGAAATATTTTCTTGCTTGCCTGCAGCTGAGAGACAGAGGGACTGGTTTCTAAAAGTTAGACAAGAAACTCCTGATTCCACTGCTTATTAAAAAAGAATGTGCCTGTATGTTTACCTAGCTCCAGTAAGGTTAAAGAATTGTATCAATAAAAGATATTGTCACCAACTGTATGGTTGATCTTTTCTGTGCAGGAATCCACTGTCTTTCCTACTATACATAGGTCAAGATTGCATTTTAGTTTTCATTTGTGACTTTTCTTTAAAAGGCTTTTCATTTCTTACAGGTCATTATTTTTGATACATTTGATTGAATCCTTGCACTACCTGACGCAGGATTGATTCTGACCCTAATATGTACAAAAGGTAAGGTTTTGTAGTCATAGATCATTGCATTGTCTTTATTTATTTATTTTTTTTGTATTGTAAGGTATCTTGTATATAATGGGCATGTCTTTTATTTTGGAAGACTTTTTCAGTGGCTTAACCAACAGCATTTTATTACTTCCTCTTGTTAATAAAACCATAATTTCATTCAAGAAACTATGTGTCTGGCCTCATCAATATTTGTCAAAGCCCATCATAACTTGAACATTTCCATTCGTCTTAGTCAGTTACTGTTTTGACCAATGGAACGCAAACATCTGTGAAAGGACTTCTGGGAAATATTTTTCTTCCTGGTAAAGATCCACAAAAGGGAGAAAGGAGAACTCTTCCATCTCTTCCTCATTTAGATACCTGTGACCTTGAGGAAACATGCCAAAGGGAAAAAAGCCAGCAAGATGCATTTGCCTGAGAGGAAGGATTGAAAACCACCTGGTATCTTAACAATGTTGTTGAGCTGCTAGAAACAAACTTACAACAATCACCTTCTAGTTTTGTTAATAAACACAAAGTATCTGTAGAGTATAAGCTACTATCATTCACGTCTGTCTCCTTTTATTTGGTACTGAATGCAACCTAGCTGAGGCACTTATCTTTTGCATACTTATTATGTGTTTGCTTAAAGTATTTCTTTATTTTTGATATCTGAACATGAAGCTGTGCACCTGTGTTCATTACTTCCCAATACTCTGCTGTGAGTTATTCCTTAATGTCACACATTTGTGATGTGTGTGATCATCATATTTTTTTCCAGTCGCTCTGTTTTAGCTCATCTTCTACCTATGGTGTTTTATTGATCTTAATTCAGCATGATACTATAATGTAGGGTCCTTGCATTACACAAAGTTGAGTTCAAGCTCCTATTGTGCCATTTAACATCTGTGTCAAGTTAATCAAGGTACTTAACCTCTCTGAGGCTTCAATTTTCTCATCTGTAAAATGAGGAAACCAATGTATCTTCATTATCTTTTATTATGAGGATTAAATAAATGCTTAGTAAGTAACCAGCAGTGATGCTTATAAAGATAATGCTTCTGCCCTAAACATTTGCATTATTCATAATCTAGTGTGTTGGCTTGTTTGCCAATGAACTCAGTTCCATTAATACAGGGGTTTTTTTTTTGTTCTGTTTATTTTCACTGCTGTATCTCTAGTGCCTTGAATAGTGCCTGGAACAGTGTAGGCACTTGATAAATATTTGTTAAATTATTGAATGGATTGAGTTACTGACCTTGGTTTTGGTGACCCTGTAGTATAGGGCTCATAGTCTTAGAGAAAATTGCACAGTATTATAGGAAATAATTCATCTATTTAACAGTGTTTACATAAGCAGGTACTTTGCAAAGAAATCTGAAGATCAGGGGTTGCCTACATGCTGGATCTGGCTGACAGACAAGTTTTGTTTGTCTTAAAAATGTTTCAATTTTTTTTCAATTAGTTGTCAAACAAATTTTTCTAAAAAAGAAACTCTACATAAAATTAGTTTCTCTTTGCCACTGGAAGATTTTAAATCACTGCATGGCAATCATCTGAAACTGTTTAGTAGCTGCCTGCTTTAGATTGTGCAGGTTCTCAGAATCCCTGCACTCACTCCCATTTGCTGACACTGGTTGTCACCATTCAGTACACTTGCACTGTAGTTTTGGTTTTGTTTTTTTAATTTTCAACTTTATTGAGGTACAAGTAACAAATGAAACTGTAAGATATTTCAAGTGTACATTGTGGTATCTTGGTTATTTGATATATATAAACATTGTGAAAGGATTCCCCCATCAGTTAATTAACATATCCTTGTCTCACATATTTATTTATTTTATTTCTTTATTTTTTTTTAATGAGAATTGCACCATAGTTTTTGTTAGGGTTACCCTACTTCATGTGTGACTATTATCTGTCCAGTTCTTGTGGGCATTTGAGTTTGTGATTTTTGCAGATCTGACCCTTGAATTTTACCTGAAGTTTGCTGCTTCATGATGACCTGTATCATACCCAAGTCTTCCTTTATCAAGGAATTTGACAAAAAAGACTCAGGATTATAAACTATTATTTAACTTATACTGTGTGGTCTCATTACTTTAGAAAAATTAACCTTCATTTTTAGTTCAAATAAAAAATGCACATAGTTCAAAAAATAGTACCAAAAAACTAATGCAGCAGGATAATAAAATGGAATCTCTTTTTCAGTTTCGTCTGATGCCCAAAGGCCAAGAACAAAACAATTGCTACCAAACACCCCTATATTCTGAAGCTGGGTGCTTATAGACCTGTGTTGTACAGACTAGCCAGTCGTGGAACTGATTCTCCCAGCTTTGATGATCCTCCACATCATGCAATAATAGGGGAGGCTGAAGAGTTGGAAGAGAGGATTCCTGGAGAGTTTTGTCATGTGCTGTGTGATTTTCACCTCTATGAGGTGGTGGGGGAGGGATGCCTCCCTCTCATCTCAAGATGCATGAGAGGATCCTTGAAAAGATCACTCTGATAATTTGCATGTATCTCTTGGATTTTCATAAGTGCTGGTAGCTGATTCACATCTGGGAAAACTAAAGGTGAACAGTAATAAGTGAAGTCACTTGCCTGGCAGCAGAGCAAACAGATGAGGTTTTTCCAATTTTTTCCTTCCTTGGAAGGAAGCTGCATTTCCATTTTGTCTAGCAGGAACGTGAGACCATCCTAGGAGCCCTGTGGACCTATAAGATGTACATAGTCTGGAGTCAAGTTAAAACAGTATATTTTAAAGGCTGAAAGTGTTATTTGATACAGAAACTGAGTGTACCATCCTAAGAGAACAAGTAACCAGTGGAGAACCGTTACTGTTCACAGCAAAAACGTTTAAGGGAGCCCCAGAAAAAACACCCCTGAGAAACTCACAAAAGTGCCATTACCCACAAGAGGAAAAATCAGAGGGTGAAGGAAAAGGAAAAGCATTAATTAGAGAAGAAGGCTTCCATTCTCTCCCATCATCACTCCCAACGTTCACTGAATTCTCCCAGCCTAAAACAATCCTGAGGATTGGGGAAAGGGTTTTTTGCGCGCCTCTCACTGTTGTGGCCTCTCCCGTTGCAGAGCACAGGCTCCAGACGCGCAGGCTCAGCGGTCATGGCTCACAGGCCCAGCCGCTCCGCGGCATGTGGGATCTTCCCGGACAGGGGCACGAACCCGTGTCCCCTGCGCTGGCAGGTGGACTCTCAACCACTGCGCCACCAGGGAAGCCCCGGGAAGCCCCTGGGGAAAGGTTTTAAAATGGGCAAAACTGTGGAGCTCTGCAATTATGACCTGAGTTTGGATTATGTAGTTACTATGCTTAGATCTAAAAATGACCAGAGGACATTTTACTGTCTGAGAATGATCTGAAATACTTATTGTACCTGCTAGAAATTTTACCCAAGGGGTAGCGAAAAAAGAGACTGCATATTGTATTTGAAAGAGTAGGACAGGCATCAATTAATTTTCTACTTGCACCTTATTGGATCCTGCCCATATAATAAAAGGGTTGCCATTATATTAAAAGATATCTTTATACAGCACATCCTCTCCATTGTTATGCTTCCCAGAGGCAGCCACTTTTGAAATTTTTAGCTGCTCCTTTTAGTATTTACATCCGTACTTCTATATACTATGCATACTCAGATTTCTCTTGATTGATTAATTTTGACAGAATCTGTTTTTTTTTTTTTTTTTTTTTTTTTTTTTTTGCGGTACGCGGGCCTCTCACTGTTGCGGCCTCTCCCGTTGCGGAGCACAGGCTCTGGACACGCAGGCTCAGCGGCCATGGCTCACAGGCCCAGCCGCTCCACGGTATGTGGGATCCTCCCAGACCGGGGCACGAACCCGTGTCCCCTGCCCCGGCAGGTGGACGCTCAAGCACTGCGCCACCAGGGAAGCCCCCTATTAAGCTTTTTATTATAGCAGTTAAGAGTTCGGATGAGCTAACAATCCTTCCTCTTACCTTCCCAATATAATTATATCATAATTCTTGGTAAAATCATTAGTATTTACATTACTAGGATTATGCAAATTATTGAGCCATGTAGTATACTATGAATACATTTCTTTAAAAAAATTTTAATTTTACCTAGAGCTAATTATTGTCTCATTTTTATCCATTTGCTTAGTGTTACATGTACAAATTGCTATTATTTTTCTAATAGGCCTGCCAATTCCTTACACTAATGTTCACAAATACTGCCAAACATCAGATGATTTATCATTTCCATGTTTTTATTTTCATCTCCTTTCTCTTCATCTCCCTCCCCACTCCAGTTTTTCTTCATCTTTTATTCCTTATTTCTGATGAATAAGCTGTCACCCAGGGACTTCCTTCACTTTTATTTTAGAAATTCCCTTTGCTTATCTTCCATGTTGCTCAGATTTTTCTTTCTTTGTTTATCTCCTTGTTTTGCTGAGATATATCATTTGTTGGTCTCCTAAGAAGGTGCATGAGATGTATTTTTTTACTCTTTACATGTAAGAAAACTTTGTCCTCACAAGTGATTGAGAATTTGATTAAATATACTATTTTAATTTGGAACTCATTTTTTCTAATTATATTGAAGACATTGCTGATTGCTTTCTAGTAACTGAAGTTGCTGTTGAGAAGTCCAATGCCATGTTTTCTTCTTATTCCTTTGTATCTGACTTGTTTTTCCTGTCAGAAGGTTTTTAGGATCTTCTTGATATCCACAGTGCTCTGATATTTTATAATGATGTCTTGGTATGGATCACTTTTATTCAATGTGTTAGATCCTTGCTGGCTCTTATCAATGCAAAATTCAAGTACTTTGGTAATGGAAAATCTTTTAAAATTAATTCTTTGGAAATATTTCTCTTCTTTTTCTCTAGTTTTTCAAGAACTTCTATTATTCAGATATGTGACCCCCTACACTGACTTTAATTTTCTCTTTCCTTCCTATTTTTGATATATTTGTCTTTTTATTTTCCTCCTAGATGATGCTATTTTCAACACTTTGAATTTTTCTTGAGTATTTTTATTTTAGCCATCATATTTCTTATTTTAAAGAACTCATTCTTCTCTGTTTCATTTTTATAGAATTCTGTTTTATCAATGCAATGTTTTATATTTCTGATAATATCAATTATGGTTTTTCATTGCTTTTTTCAAAACAAATTGGTCAGGAGATGTGACTTAGGAGTGATTTCACTGTCATCATTTCTTGACTGCTATACTTTAATTTTAAGGCTTTTATTAAAAAAAAACCTCACCTGATTATTAAAAAGTCTACTTCTTGGTCTTCCCTGGTGGTGCAGTGGTTGAGAGTCCGGCTGCCGATGCAGGGGACACACGTTCGTGCACTGCTCCGGGAAGATCCCACATGCCGTGGAGCGGCTGGGCCCGTGAGCCATGGCCGCTGAGCCTGCGCGTCCGGAGCCTGTGCTCCGCAACGGAAGAGGCCACAACAGTGAGAGGCCTGCGTACCGCAAAAAAAAAAAAAAAAAAAAAAAAAAAAAAAAAAAAAAAAAAAAAAAAAAAAATTAAAAAAGTCTACTTCTTTCATTCTATTATTTTTATTTAACTATAAGACTATTTGTTATTATATAGACAATGTAAGTAATACAAAATAACAGTTATTTACACCACTTTACACACTAGAAATTATTTCTTCCATATGCATTTATAAAGTTTGTGGATGATACTTTTGATATTCTGGTCACAAAACTACGATTTTAATAAGTCAAGAATGACATTTACATTTCATTCAAAATCTATATTTTGGGGTCATTAATAATGCAGGAAAAATATTTTGCAGATTAGTATATGTGTACAAAATTATTGAAATAAATGTTCCATTTATAAAAAAATTGCAACTGTTGCAGTAAATAGTACTTGGTTTTTGTGTTTTGTTTCAGTACACACTAATTTGGGGGCCATACTTTCACAAAAAAATTTGCAGTAGTTTCCCCTTGGACTGAAGAACAGCATATATTTAATATTTGCTGCAGTCTGCTGAAAGCCTGCAGCAGTTTGTGCCAAATGCATTGCAGATGCTGCAGGAACAATAATGTATTCATGATGTGTTCAACTACATTTTGACAGGAGCAGTTTCTAGATGTGTTTAGTCAACTCCTGGCCTTTGCAAGGAACATAAATATAGATTGTTTCATATTCTATGCATATCCATCAAATTTGAAATAGAATGGACCCTTATAAATGGTAATATAAAAATCCATGAAGGTGATGAAGAATAAAGTAATAAAAATTTCATTCAATATAATTTGGAATCTGACAGGTGAAGTGTTTGTTGTTTGGATGTAGAGTGTCTACTTAATTCATGCTATAATCTATGAGCCAAGTAATTGAACAAGTCAAAGAATGTTCCACATAATACTTAAAACTAAATATAATGAAAGGTGGAGTTAGCACCACTCAAAGATGAATATGATTCTTCAGATGGTTAGTGTAATTGAAGTACATATATCAGTAAAGCTTTAAACTGTGCTATAATTGATAGATTTTTGTGATTAGAATTATGAATATTTTCTTTTTAGAAAGTGTGGTATAGATTTCTCATTTTCCATCAGAGTTTATCTTCCCTCTTCCAGAGAAATAGATTTTATCTAAGTAGAATGCAACTCACAATAAAGATTACATTTCCAAACCCCCATGTGCAGCTAAGTTGCCCACGTGACTAAATGTTTGACCAACAAAAGGTAAGTAAAAGTGATGTGTGTAATTTTCATGTCTTGCCCTTATTGGGAAGAGATAATGTCCTTTGCCTTCCCTTTCCTCTTTCTGCTAGCTGCAGTATCAACATAGTGGGAGACATACTACTCAGACAAAAGCAACACTTTACAAATGATGGCAACTTTATGAAGTCATGTGGCAGGGTCAGCAAACAAACTCACACTTTTACATAAACAAGAAATAAACCCCTTCCTTTAAAGTCTTTCACAGAATCGTGCCTGATCCAATATGTCAGAATTAATCTCTTTCACCTCTATATTTACTTAGCATGTAATTAGAACCCTTGTGTTTTCATCTTATCCTGTTTTGGATTGTTGTTGTTTTTAATTTATTTATTTATTTATTTATTTTTGGCTGCATTGGGTCTTCATTGCTGCGTGCAGGCTTTCTCTAGTTGCGGTGAGCAGGGGTTACTCTTCATTGTGGTACATGGGCTTCTCATTGCGGTGGCTTCTATTCTTGCAGAGCACAGACTCTAGGCTCTTGGACTTCAGTAGTTGTGGCATGTGGGCTCAGTAGTTGTGGCTCCCAAGCCTAGTTGTTCCGTGACATGTGACATCTTCCCGGACCAGGGCACAAACCCGTGTCCCCTGCATTGTCAGGCGGATTCTTAACCACTGCGCCACCAAAGAAGTCCTGGATTGCTTTTTATGTGTGTGTATTTGTTACTCTCATAACACCATGACACAGTGATGGTTTTTCCTCTCTCAATTCCACCAAAAACAACTAGCATGCTATACTCCAGTCCCACTGGATTCTTTGAATGGTTTAAAAATAATTTTCTCTCAGGGTCTTCACACTTGCTATTCCCACTACCTGGAATACTAGTCTCACTGACATGTTATATAATATTATATAAGATAATATAACTTCTTTTGTTCAAGTCTCTATTGAAACGTCACCTCTCCCAGATGTCTTCACTCATCCTATTTCACTTTCTTTACTCTGCTGATATGCAATCAACAAGGGTCCTGGAGCAGAAATCTTGAGGAATTGCTGAGACAGAAAGTAGGAAATATCACGGAAAGACTCCTGAGGTGATGGGAGTTATTTTGGGAAACTGAGCTGAGAGAACACAGGTACAAGTGGAAGGAAGGAGAATTTTAGGGTCTTCTCTTGGTGAGCTGCATTTGGAGAAGTTGAGGGGTTGTCTCTTTCTTTTCTTATGGTTGGCTGAATGGTGAGTAGTCAGAGTATTTGCCCACAGGTTTTAAGGAATAAAAGTGTACATTGAAACCTGGTAAACAGAGTACCCACATTAGCAAATAACACAAACTGGAGTTTGGCATCCAACTTGCTTGCCAAACCCAACTGATTTGGCACCTAAACTCCGAAGATATGTCCAGCCATCCCAGTGTCCCATCACAAGCACCACAGGCAGAGAGATAAAGAGAATAACCAAGAACCACTGACTGTTCAAGAAAAACTGACACCATGAAAGAGACACAAAACTCTACAAAAATATTAGAACAAACAGAAAAAGAAGTAACTATGAGTTTTTCTGAGCCTACTGCATGTAATTTAAAAACTAGAAACACTAGAAATCAGAGAGAAGGCAGATAATGACTAGAACAAAAAAGTCGTTGTTCAGTTTTGAGTTTCAAAGGAGAGATTTAAATTCCAAGACTGAGACAATGGTTTGAAAACCAAACATATTTGACTTAGTTGAAAGGAAAGGTTGTCCTTGTTTTCATAAGTTGAGCTGTAACTATAAAAAACAAAACACGGAGGACTGAAACAAAGATTGCCATGGAAAGAGGAAGCTCAGGGGTGAGAAGCCTGGTGCTTTTTAGCTGGTAAGTTCCTAAGAAGTGGCTATCTCTGCATTACCTTCTGCAAATCAAATCCTGATGTGCATGCATGTGTGTATGTGGGTGAATGTGTATTTGATAAAGATGACCTTTCTCTCAGAGACCTGCCAAAACATACTTATACAGAGTAGCAGGGATTTGGCTTCACACTTCCAAATCCAGAGAGCCTGCAAACTTCCTAGAGATGCCCACTAAGGTTGAAGAAAATGGGAAGGAATGTGTCTAGACCGATAACCTGAAGACAACTGCTACTAGGTGAAGGCAAACAGCTAAGAAATTCAGAGCTCCCCACCCCTACCCCCTTTACCATCAGCAGTGTTGGAGGGGCAAAGATACTGAGAGGGCAAAGGAAGAGGATGTAGAGTCTGTGGAACATGGAACAAGAGCTCAAGTGACACCAGATAACAGCAGCTGATGCTAGTGCAGAGTGAGATTCAAGACTAGGTGTAACCATCCATATATGTGGAGATCAGTAGAAGAGAGGAGAGAGGCTGGCATTCACAGCAGATTGCTCTTTCCTGACATCAGGATTATATATGCCTAGGTAACAGTTTTCACTTGTATAACAGAAACTCCTCTAGCTAGTTTAAGCAGAAGATTAAATTACACTCACATTCAGTTTTACAACCACAATTGTGATAGATATTTATATTTACTTTTGAATTTAAATGAAATTATGAATAAATACTTTATGAGTAAAATACATGTAACATTTCTTAAATTATTTTTTTATTTTATCAGTCTTTTATTTTTATGATGTTACTATGAAAATTCTTTGATTCATCTTTCATTTGACTGGATTACTTCAAACTAAATTTAAGAAATCATACATAGGTGATATATTTGAAAATGTCTTTTTATTGTCAACACATGTGAATGATGATCTGGATGGGTAAAGGTTTTTGATTTGTACTCTTATCCCTCAGCTTTGGACACTGTTCCATTGTCAACAGCTAAAGTTGCCAAAGAGAATTGGGAGGTAAACCTATTTGTTTGTTTTCCTTTATAGGAGACCTAGTTCTTTTTGCTGAATGTTTCTTAGATAAGCTAAGTATTAATATAAAATTTGTGACAAGTAAAATTGTCAATCTTTGCTATTTGTTTTTTGCTTGCTTGTTTTTATTTTTCTGACAAGCAGACCTCAGTGAATCCTTTGGAGATTCAGATTTATGTAATCTTTCATTTCAGGAAATTTTTCTTTCATTCATATTTGAATTTGGTTTTGTTCTTATTTACTAGTTCAGTTGTATTCTTTAAGCATAACAATAATCTTTGCATTAGATAGTTGTTTTTTTCCTTCTATTACCTTTTTTAAACTGTTTTCCGATGTATTATGTATAATTTTCTGAAATCTCTGCCCCATGCCATTGATTTGACCCTCTGAAAAGTGGACTGCATTCTTTCTTTTCTCTTGCTTGTTTGTAAGTTTTACTCTATCTTTACTTTTCTCTTTAATTTATTTTCTTATTCTGCTACTGTCTTTCATTTAATTTATTATCATAACTTCTATTTGATAAAAGTTGTTTTCCTCAATGTCCTTAATTGTAATAAAAATATTTCTCTTTTTTATCTTTTGTCAAATTTTTGCTGAAGTTCTATTTTTTCTGTTTACTTATGTTTATGTAGGATAAGTTCTATTTTAAGTCCATGTGTCACAGAGTACTATAAGTAGAATCGCCTCGACTCTCTTTATGTTCATCTGTGCAGTCAATGCACATATATTTATGGAGTCTCTGCTCTGCACCAGGCACTATTTTTGGCCCTGGACAAAAATAAAGGTTAACAAGACAGACAACCGACCAGCTCTCTAGTAGGTTACATTCTAGTGTGGAAACTTAGGCCATAAATATATACATAGGATACTGTTAAACATCTGTAAGCACTATGGAGAAAGTGACATGTGGGAATGCAGCAAAGCATGACTTTAGGGCTGGTGCATATTTAACTACTATTAGGCTTTCCTGAGGCTGCTAGAAACTAACGTTATAAATTCAGTGTTTAGCACCGTGGTTGCTGAATGGGAGCCCAAAGAACTGGGACAGTGAGCAATGCAACCTAAGTTATCTTTTTTTATTAATCATATTTTTTCCATTAGACTAGGAATATGTTTTGTCTCATTGATAGTGTTTCCTTAGAGTTCACTTTCTTCTATTTTGAGTGAAACAGTTATCTTGCTGAAAATTTGTTAGCTGCCACATAATTACTAAAGGATTTTGTATCACAGCCCAAATATTATTTATCTCTATATGGTTGTTTCTAATAAGTTAGCCTCCAACTCTCACTTTTTCTCATGAGGTCAGGTTAGATGATAGATGTTCTAGCCCTGCCTATACTGATGACTTGAAGAAATATGTCTTTTACATTTTGCCACAGAGCTGCCTACTTTTATTTTTAACCTTTATCTATCAGAACCTAGACAAACCAGTAGAACTTCCTGACTTATACCTCATACAACTGTAGTATACATTGGTTAACAGCGTCCTTCCTTAAGGTGGCCTAGAAGTTTTTGTATCAGATGCGTTTTCACCAGAATCTTTGGTAGGAGGTTGAGCTCTCTGGTTTTGGATTAAATAATATTTTTATCTTTATTTGGACTTTTTGTTGTTATTAAATTCCTTTGTTTTTAAAGAGGATTATTTGCTGACGTACTTATTCTAAAAATTTCACCATAATTGTTGGATGTCCTACTTCTTAGTGTTCTTCATTGTGCATTTAGAATATTTGTTATTACTTTGTCATTATTTTGTCCTTTATATGCAAACATTATTTCTAATATTTACTTACCAAAGTAAATCTTCTGGTCATATAAGAAGAAATGCAACACAACACTGTCCTGTCTTTATGAAACCCTCCAGATTTATTTGTTCTGACCCATTTCATAAACTACAGAAAAAATAAACAGAAGACAGAAACATTTTATGGTAATGTATTTAGTTAAGTGAGTCCTAATCATCGTTCAGTAGTACTGAATATTAAAATATACATACATGCATGCATACCACGAACAACTTACAGCTCTCAATCACTAAATAGTTTGCAAGGAGATATAATGATGATAGTATAAGGGGAGATTGGTTAGGAGAAAATTTAAAAGTGCATTTTGGTTTACTGCACTCTTAGCACTATAGGACTTACCACACATATTTTAAAAATAATGAGCAAACTCAAGATTCTTCACATTTCTCTTGCCTCCAGAAACTGGTTAAGTTTCCACTATTAATAATACAAAAACTATTCTCTGGAGAATCAATGTACTCTCTGACTAACACTGTGAGACTATATCACCTATGCTATTTAGTTATTTCAGGGCAATGACCTAAGGGCCAAAAAAATGAACACAAAATTCATACTGAAACCAAAGGAAAAAAATCCTTTAATAACTTCCCTTTGTTTACAAAGGCCATCGTAAAACTTCCAGTGCTTGTGTCCTCAGGGTATACAAGATGATCCACTGTGGTGTAGAAATAAAATTTTAAAATTCCTCATTATATTTACCTTTATCTTATACTTTAAAACTGTTTATAATTTGCATATGCTTTTCAGAATAAGTACAGTAAAACACATCTAAATTATAAACAATTAAGTTAGTCTGCAAATCTTGGAGTTGCAAAGTCAGACATTTTTTTTACTAATAAAGTACATAATAAAGAAAAAAATGGATGTCACTGGATGTAGATAAAACTTCCCCTCATCATCCATTGAATTATTTTTGCACCTTCATCAGAAATCAATTGCTGAATTTGCATGGGCCTATTTCTAGATTTTCTAACTGTTCCATTGATACAGGTGTCTATCCCTTCACTAATATCACATTGTCCTGATCAGTGGAACTATATAGCAGGCCTTAATATCAAAAAGAGGTGCATCAGTGGCTTGGACCTCCTGGTCAATAGGAGCATGGGGCTGAGCTGCCCATGCAACCGTCAAGTTGCTAACATGATTATGCAGATCTATCAGACATAGGGGAAAAATTCAGCCACCTCACCCAGATTCTGCAATCCCTATGAGGCTGCAGCTGAAATACTGAAGAGCTGTGTGGCTGACAGGGTCTTTGTGCTATGGCCTCATGTCAGGCGTGAGCCTAGGAGGTGGGAGAGCCAAGTTTAGGACATTGGACCACGCAGAGGCCTCCCAGCCCAACATAATATCAATCAGCGAGAGCTTTCCCAGAGATCTCCATCTCAATGATAAGACCCACTTACACCAAATGGTCAGCAAGCGCCAGTGTTGGACGCCCCATGCCAAAGAACAAGCAAGACAGGCACACATCCCACCCATTAACAGAGAGGCTGCCTAAAATCATAATAAGTTCATGGTCACCCCAAAACACACCACAGGACGCAGTCCTGCTCACCAGAAAGACAAGATCCAGCCCCACCCACCAGAAAACAGGCACCAGTACCCTCCACCAGGAAGCCTACACAAACCACTGAACAAACCTCACTCACTGGGAGCAGACACCAAAAACAACAGAAACTATGAACCTGCAGGCTGCAAAATGGAGACCCCAAACACAGTATGATAAACAAAATGAGAAGACAGAGAAATATGCAGCAGATGAAGGAGCAAGGTAAAAATCCACCAGACCAAACAAATGAAGAGGAAATAGCAGTCTACATGAAAAAGAATTCAGAGTATTGATAGGAAAGATGATACAAAATCTTGAAAATAGAATGGACAAAATACGAGAAATGTTTAAGAAGGACCTAGAAGAACTAAAGAGCAAACAAACAATGATGAACCACACAGTAAATGAAATTAAAATTTTCTAGAAGGAATCTATAGCAGAATAACTGGGGCAGAAGAATAGATAAGCAATCTGGAAGATAAAATAGTGGAAATAACTGCCGCAGAGCAGAATAAAGAAAATAGAATGAAAAGAATTGAGGACCACCTCAGAGACATTTGGTACAACATTGAATGCAGCAACATTTGAATTATAGGGGTCTCAGAAGAAGAAGAGAAAAAGAAAGGTCTGAGAAAATATTTGAAGAGATTATAGTTGAAAACTTCCCTAACATGGGAAGGAAATAGTCAATCAAGTTCAGGAAGCACAGAGAGGCCCATACAGGATAAATCCAAGGAGAAACACACCAAGGCACATATTAATCAAACTATCAAAAATTAAATACAAAGAAAAATATTAAAAGCAGCAAGGGAAATACAACAAATAACATACAAGGGAATCACCATAAGATTAACAGCTGTTCTTTCAGCAGAAACTCTGCAGGCTAGAAGGGGGTGGCAGGACATACTTAAAGTGATGAAAGGGAGAAACCTACCAACAAGATTGCTCTATCCAGCAAGGATCTCATTCAGATTCGATGGAAAAATTAAAACCTTTACAGACAAGCAAAAGTTAAGAGAATTCAGCACCACCAAACCAGCTATACAACAAGTGCTAAAGGAACTTCTCTAGGCAGAAAAGACATGAGAAGGAAAAGATCTACAAAAACAAACCCAAAACTATTAAGAAAATGGTAATAGGAACATACATATCTGTAACTACCTTAAATGTAAATGGATTAAATGTTTCAGCCCAAAGACATAGACTGGCTGAATGGATACAAAAACAAGACCCATATATATGCTGTCTACAAGAGACCCACTTCAGACCTAGGGACACATACAGACTGAAAATGAGGGGATGGAAAAAATATTCCATGCATGCAAATGGAAATCAAAAGAAAGCTGCAGTAGCGGTTCTCATATCAGACAAAATAGACTTTAAAATAAAGACTATTACAAGAGACAAAGAAGGACACTACATAATGATCAAGGGATCAATCCAAGACAAATATATAACAACTGTAAAAATTTATGCACCCAACATAGGAGCACCTCAATACATAAGGCAAATGCTAACAGCTATAAAAGGGGAAATCAACATTAATACAATAGTAGTAGGGGACTTTAACACCCCACCTTCACCAATGGACAGATCATCCAAAATGCAAATAAATAAGGAAACACAAGCTTTAAATGACACATTAAATTAGAACAAAAAATTTTACAGTTTGTATGGAAACACAACAGACCCCGAATAGCCAAAGCAATCTTGAGAGAGAAAAACGGACCTGGAACAATCAGGCTCCTTGATTTCAGACTATACTACAAAGCTACAGTAATCAAGACAGTATGGTATTGGCACAAATACAGAAATATAGATCAATGGAACAGGATAGAAAGCCCAGAGATAAACTGATGCACATATGGTCACCTTATCTTTGATAAAGGAGGCAAGAATATACAATGGAGAAAAGACAGCCTCTTCAATAAGTGATGCTGGGAAAACCAGACAGTTACATGTAAAAGAATGAAATTAGAACACTCCTTAACACCCTATACAAAAATAAACTCAAAATGGATTAGAGACCTAAATGTGAGTCCATGCACTATAAAACTCTTAGAGGAAAACATAGGCAGAACACTCTATGACATAAATCACAGCAAGATCTTTTTGACCCACCTCCTAGAGAAATGGAAATAAAAACAAAACAAAACAAAAAACAAATGGGACCTAATGAAACTTAAAAACTTTTGTACAGCAAAGGAAACCATAAACAAGACAAAAAGGTAACCCTCAAAATGGGAGAAAATATTTGCAAACAAAGGATTAATCTCCAAAATATGCAAGCAGCTCATGCAGCTCAATATCAAAAAAACAAACAACCCAATCCAAAAACGGGCAGAAGACCTAAATAGACATTTGTCCAAAGAAGATATACAGATTGCCAACAAATGCATGAAAGGATGCTCAACATCACTAATCATTAGAGAAATGCAAATCAAAACTGCAATGAGGTATCACCTCACACTGGTCAGAATGGCCATTGTCAAAAAATCTATAAACAATAAATGCTGGAGAGGATGTGGAGAAGAGGGAACCCTCTTGCACTGCTGATCGGAATGTAAATTGATACAGCTACTATGGAGAACAGTATGGAGGTTCCCTTAAAAACTAAGAATAGAGCTACCATATTATCCAGCAATCCCTCTACTGGGCATATACCCTGAGAAAACTATATTCAAAATGAGTTATGTACCCCAATGTTCATTGCAGCACTATTTACAATAGCCAGGCTATGGAAGCAACCTAAGTGTCCATCAACAGATGAATGGATAAAGAAGATGTGGCACATATATACAATGGAATATTACTCAGCCATAAAAAGGAATGAAACTGAGTTATTTGTAGTGAGGTGGGTGAACCTAGAGTCTGTCATACAGAGTGAAGTAAATCAGAAAGAGAAAAACAAATACCTTTGCTAAAACATATATATGGAATCTAACAACAACAACAAAAAAGGTTCTGATGAACCTAGGGGCAGGACAGAAATAAAGACGTAGACATAGAGAATGGACTTGAGGATACAGGGGCGGGGAAGTGTAAGCTGGGACATAGTGAGAGAGTAGCATTGACATAAATACACTACCAAATGTAAAATAGATAGCTAGTGGGAAGCAGCTGCATAGCACAGGGAGATCTGTTCGATGCTTTGGGACCACCTAGAGGTGTGGGATAGGGAGTGTAGGAGGGAGATGCAAAAGGGAGGGGATATGGGGATATATGTATACATATAGCTGATTCACTTTGTTATACAGCAGAAACTAACACAACACTGTAAAGAAATTATACTTCAATAAAGATGTTAAAAAAACAAAAAAGAATATCAAAAATAGTGATTTCATCCACTTTGTTATACATTGTCAATATTAGATTAGCTATTCTAGAGCCTGTATCTTTCCATATTAATTTTAGAATAAGCTCCTATATGTATACAAAAATACCTAACACGATTTTAATAAAAATTGAATTAACCTATAGAACAACTTGGAAAGAATTGACATTTTTAATACGTTAAACTTTCCAATCCTTGAACATGGGATTAATCTTTTTTCCCCTCAAAAAGTTTCTGTGAATATCATTTAAATAATATACTGAAATAATACGAATATTATTCAGGTAATATGGTAACACACAGAAACTTGGTCTTATTAATTTAGATTTCTATTTCTCTTTTTTCCCATAACCACTTTTTTCATAATTTCTCCTGTGAGTTGCACTGTTATTTTATTGTTTGTTTTTTTAACCACTTTATTGAGGTGTAATAGTCATACAAAAAGCTGTACATTTTTAATGAATACCATTTAATAAGTTCAGAGATGTTTATACTCATGAAAGCATCAGCACAATCCATGCCATAAACATATCCATCCTCTCCAAAAGTTTCTGTCCACTCTTTTTATTTATTACTATTATTATTTTGTGATAATAACACTTACTATAAGATACACTCCCTTGAAATTTTAAAGTATATAATATAGTATTTTTTACTATAGGGGCTATGCTGTATAGCAGATCTCCAGGATTATTCATTTTGTGTCACTGAAACTTTGTACATTTGTGATATCACTTCCCATTCTGTCTTACTTCCAGCCTCTGGAAACCACCATTTTATTCTCTCCTTCTATGAATCTGGCTTTTCTGAATCCTCATATAAGTGATATCATGTAATATTTGTCTTTCTGTATCAGGCTTATATCACTTAGCATAATCTCCTCCAGGTTTATCCATGTTGTCATAAATAATAGTATTTCCTACCTTTTAAGGCTGAATAATATAAAATTGTATGCATATACCACCTTTTCTTTCTTTATTCATCCACCAATGGACATTTAGGTTTCTTCTACATCTTGACAATTGTGAATAATACTGAAATGAACATGAGAGTAGAGATATCTCTTTGGAATCCTGACTTCAGTTCCATTGGGCATTTAGTACTCCGAAGTGGGATTACTCAACCACATGGTAGTTTTATTTTTAATTTTTTGAGAAATTTCCATACTGTTTTTCATAGTAACTGCTCCAAATTACATTCTCACCAACAGTGTCCAAGGGTTCCCTTTTCTCTATATCTTTGTCAATACAATTTTTTTTTAAATAATAGTCATTCCAACAGGTAAGAGGTGATATCTTATTTTGGTTTTGATTTCCATTTGCCTAATGATGTGATGTTGAGCACCTTTTCAAATATTTGTTGGCCATTTGTATTTCTTCTTTGAAGAAATGTCTATTTACTTCCTTTGCACATTTAAAAATTAGGATTATTTGTTTTTTTCTTTTGTTTTGTTTGCTATTGAGTTGTAGAAGTTCCTTATATATTTTTTGGATACTACCCCTTTATCATATATATGGGTTGCAAATACTTTATTCCATTTTGCAGGTTGCCTTTCGTTTTGTTGATTGTTTCCTTCACTATGGTGAAGATTGTCAGTTTCATGTAATCCCACTAGTCTATTTTTACTTTTGTTACATATAATTTTGGTGTTCTTTCTAAGAAATAATTGCCATAGCCAACATCAAAAAGATTTTTCCCTGTGTTTTCTTCAAGGGGTTTTGCAGTTTTAGGTCTTACATTTAAGATTTTAATCCATTTTGAGTTGATTTTTGTGTATGGTTTACGATAAAGATCCATTTTCATTATTTTGCATGTAGATATCCAGTTTTCCCAACATCATTTATTGAAGAGACTATGCTTTCCCCATTGTGTATTCTTTGCAGTCTTGTTGAAAATCAGTTGACTGTACACTCTTTACTTCTTTTTCTTATCTTATTGCTGTGGCTATTCCTAATTTTCTGAGTGTTTTTATTATGAATGAGTGTAAGATTTTATGAAATGTTTTTTCTGCACCAATTGATATCACCATATGATATTTCTTCTTTCATCTGTTGATATGATCAATTAAATGACTAATTTATTTTCAAATATTGAACCAGACTTGCATACCTGGAATAAAAACTACTTGGTCATGGTATATAGTTCTTCTTTTATACATTGTTGGAATCTTCTTACTAACACTTTGAATATTTTTACATCTTGTCCATGAGTAACATTAGTCTGTAGTTTTCTTTGTTGTACTCTCTTTTTCTAGTTTTGGTATCAGGATGATGCTTGTTTCATAATATGAATTGATAAATTTTCCTTCCTAATCTATTTTCTGGAAGAAATTGTGTAAAATTGGTGTTAATTCTTCTTTAAAACTTTGATAGAATTCTCCAGTAAATCCATCTTGACCTGAAGACTTATTCTTTGGAAACTTTAAAATAATATTTAAATTTCTTTAATTTCTTAAACTTAAATTTCTTTAATGATCATAGGACTATTCAGGTTGTCTCTTTCATCTTGGTTGAATTTTGGTTGTTCATAGTATTCTCTAGTATGTGTAGTGATATCCCTAGGTTCATTTCTGAAGTTGGTGATTTGTATCTCCTGTTTATTTTGGTCAGCCTTCCTATTACTTGATCAATTTTATTGATTTTTAAAAAATAATCAGTTCTTCATTTCACTAATTTTCTCTATTTTTTTCCTGTTCCAATTTCATTGAGGTTTTTATCTCTTATCTTTATTGTTTCCTTTCTTCTGCTTGCTTTGGGCTTATTTTGCTCTTCTTTTTCTAATTATTTGACAGAAAGAAATAAAATGAGGTGTGATCAATGCTGTGCTGCCTTATCTAAGGCTGTGACCATAGAATAACACCAAATAAAAGTAAAACACATATTTCATTTATATTCAAAATTGAAATCTCCCATCTGAATTTTGGTAAACAGCTGGATGAACTAAAACAACTGTATAGTTAGTGTCCTGAAATATGAGAAGTTGTGGGAAAATTCACTTTCTTTCATGAAAAATATGCTAAAGTTGAATTGTTGATTTGGGGTGGTATTTGCAATGTCCCCAGCTGATCCAAATTAACTGAATGTTTGACCTCAATCTAGATGTATGACAGAGCCTAAGTGGAATGAATGTTGCTTGATTATGATAAAATCAAAGCAGTGAGCAAGGGTTTTTTTTGGTATCTTTTTTAGACAACATTTTAACTAAAACAAATATAACTCATTATAAAATATATGAAAATTTTTGTCTGCAAGTGTACCAGCAATAACCAAACTAAAGTATTTTTATATTGGATCAGAGAACCTTACATTAAAACAAATCTTTGATAAAGATGAAAATTTTAGACAGATACAAAATATAATACTATAACTTTAATATTTTCAATTAATTTCTTTGAAAATACTGCATTTTACTCTGGGTTAAATCTTAAAATAATAATAAAATCTTTAAATGAGTCTTGAGAAGAGTGACCATGAAACACAGAGTAGGTGTTTGATATAAGATTTTTAATGACAGGATAATTTTTTTTATAAAAGTTCTAAAAACTTTTGGTAACTGTGTAAGCTTTACTTTCATATGGATGACCTTTAAGATTTTATAACCCTTAAAACTCAACTTGCTCATAATTAATTAAAAACTTTTCACCTTTTTCATTTTCTTTTAAAAGCCTGTTTACTTTCATTTCACTTTCTTCCTTTCTTTTCTTTAATGCCCTCTTAACTTCCAAGTGTTAATCTAGACTAATAATTCCAGGTTTTTAAAAATATCTTTTCCTGTCACCACATCTCCACTTAATTCAGTTTATCACCTGTCACCCACAACATTGCAGTTGTCTCCAATTTCCCTGCCACTAGTCCTGCCCCCAACCAAAGCAACTTCCATCCATTGCTTCTAAAAGTAGGGGTCGGGCCTCCCTGGTGGCGCAGTGGTTGAGAGTCCGCCTGCCGATGCAGGGGATACGGGTTCGTGCCCCGATCTGGGAGGATCCCATATGCCGCGGAGCGGCTGGGCCCGTGAGCCATGGCCGCTGGGCCTGCGCATCCGGAGCCTGTGCTCCGCAACGGGAGAGGCCACAACAGTGAGAGGCCCGCATACCGCAAAAAGAAAAATAAAATAAATAAAATAAAATAAAATAAAAGTAGGGGTCATTCATCAGATCACTGGAATCATATAAAGTTTTCTTCACCTGGCTTTACAAAAGGATAAATGTAGAAGTAGAACATGCCTTCCAAACACCGGAATGCCTTGAGATAAATGAAAGAAATTTCCTGTGAATTATCAAAGTGCCAAGCCTTAGAAATAGCTCAATTTAAATTATATGTATATATTTTTATGTGAGTGATATATATTCTATATCATGATATAAATGATATTCATATAGATGATTTTACATATATTTTATGAATATCATAATTATGGCATCATTGCAAATTGCCCTGAAGGGACAGGATGAGCAATAGAGTGCAGTTTGGCTACTCTGAATGCTGATCTTTAAACTTGGTGTTTGTATGTTTTCTTTTTGCCATTTTTCTTTAAACTCATTGCTTGACTCAACATTTAGAGCTCTTAAGCTCATACTCTGCCTCTAAGAAAATAATAAATATTATTTCTCTCAAGCAGAAATAGCATACTGTAGTACAGTAAAAAACGTAGCTTGGGAGTCAGTCAGAAAGTAATGCAGACTTCTCAGAACCCAGTGCAGAGCTCCTTCACTGTCCCCTGTCTACACACTTAGCTTCAGGTCTGCCCAATTTGGGATCATTTTCCCTCTTCTCTTTTCCCTTTACAGGGAAGGCACAGAGATGGTGGCAGCTAGATTTGCAGAGCAAAAGCTACTTAGTAATAAAAAGTAGTGGTCTCTGGAACAATACCATGTGAAAAACAATAGGAGCCAGAATGTATGAGAAAACAATTATTATCTTTCTTTCTCAACCCACCCAGGATACAGAATATCAACCAACTCCCTGCCTAGACGTGGGATGCAGTTTTTAATCATTCTGAAAACAGCAGTATCTGCTTAGGTATTTGTGGAAAGCAAGGTACCAAAAAAAAAAAAAAAAAAAAAAAAAAGACAGGTTTTAAATTCTAAATCTTTCATTCCACTTAGATTTTCAAGTTACCTGAAATCTTTAAACCTTAGTTTGTCTTCGATACAACTGGACTTAGAATACCTTCCGTTTCAGAAGTAATTAGTAATAACAACAGTAATAACTGATCTATTTACTGTTTACTCTGATATCAGGATAATCTAAGTGCTTTACATGCATTACTTCATCATCCAGCAACACTGCTGAGTGGCTTCTGTAATTATTAAAATGAGGAAATTTAGGCTTACTTTGCTTAAGGTGACTTACACAAAAATTACCAAATAGGCAATTCAAATCTAGGACTGCCTGATTCTGGAACATGATTTTCAACCATCATACAATACTGCATTGGATTAAATGAAAATATGTATGTAAATGAAACTGATACATAACATGTGCTAACTAACTACATGTCAGTTTCTTTCTCTATTTATGTTTATAATAATGTTAGCATCTGAACAATGAAATCATAAAAATATTGGTTTTGCTTTACAGATTCATATATCAACAAGTCTTTGACGTTTTAAAATAATTTTACAGTATTAAAAATAAACATAAAAGTATAGGAATAATCAAGGAAAATCTCTTGGAGAAAGTAAAATATAAAATGACTTTAAAGAGATGGTACATACTAACCAAAAGGAGGGAAGTGAGAAGGTGCTTTGCCCTATACATAAATATATATATATACTATTGTTTTAAATGGAATTAGTTGTACTTTTTTATAGATCTTATAAAGTCCCTGTTACAAAGGTCTTCATTTGTCAATAGAAGTTAAGAGTTTTACTTCCCCCATAAAATTGACTTTGAGTTGTAATGACCTATTTTAGCTCTATGAGCCATATCCTGGGAACTCTTTAAATGAAGAACTCAGTTCTTCATTAACATCCTGACTTACATGTCCCTAGTGTTGCTACAGCTGCTTAATTCAGCATAAGATCATTGTTGGGAATGCTTTGATGGAATCAGAGGCAAATGTTCCCTTGCTTCAGTGGATGTATTCTGAACAACCAGACGTATTCATAAGCCAAAAAAAAAAAGCTTAAAAAATAAAACATAGGTAACAAAACTAGACAGTCACAGATTTTTTTTTGGCAGAGATAATATATGTCTGTGAGGCTATTTACCAAATTAAGTGAATAGAACTTGATTTATGATCATTTTTATTAACTTACTACTTATGAGTAGTTTTACTTGGGCTAGGTCCACATACATAAATTTGCTGCACTTGGTCGAATAATAGATTAAGTTCCACCCATATCCAGACATAAGTGTTTGAGTGTAGACTCCAAATTAAAGTTCTCCATATACTTAGACTATGTGGTATGCTGCCATCCTGTTACAGGAATAACTCAGTAAAACACCAGGTTAAACACTTGTACTTACAGAGTGTTCCTGAAATGTTGGTGGAGATATGTTAATAATCATCAAGGGATCCAATTTTACTATATATTTATAAATAAAAATCCAATGTGTTTGCATTTAAAAGTCAATAAAGTTTATAAAGAATGAATGAAGGTATTCCTGAAAAGGATAATTAATGGAACTAATGATTAATAATAATTTGGACCAAGTACTATGGTAGGTGCTGTGATGGAGATTACAACTCTCTTCCAGCATCCATTTTCCTCTTATTTATTTTGGTATTATACCCCAAAACTCCAAAATTAAGGCTGAGAAACAGGATGTTCTGCTAGAGACTACACTGTCCGTGTAGAAATCAATATAACATACAACATGTTTCAACTTCTTGAAGACAAGCTGTCTGACCTAGACTTCCTCTCTTTCTTGCTCCCAAAACAGGAATGCAGACGTGGGGTTAGCCAGCTTCAACCACAAGTGCAAGCATGCTATAGGTTTTAATAAACCATTATGATGGAAAAATATAAGTTCCTGGATGGCTTTGTGAAGCAGGGCTCACCTACCCACCCTGGTCTGTTAGATGGCAGAGAAACACATTTTTTTTGAAGTAACTATAATTTTAGGTCTTCTTGTTGTAGTATCTTAGCCAACACCCAGTATAATAAATGGGCTTTACATATTTCTATTCATTTAACCTTTAAAACAACTGGATGGCATGGGTCCTATTATCCCTATGTTAATGTTCAAGAAACTGGTCTATGTAACAATCGAGTCTCCAGGTCATATACAGGTTTGAATACAGAACTCATGCCTTTTTAACAACTATATGACTTTTGTTCTAAATTCATATCCCCCTTCCATTCACATATGTTTGTTACTGAACGTCTTTCTCTCCTCTTCTCCTAGGTGTCTAGCTCCTCTATGACTTCCCTGGTGTTGTCTTGCTTCATCAACAGCTATTCTCAATCACTTCTGGATTCAGCATTTCCCAGAACTGCAGTGATGAGTTGTTTTGGTTTGTAATGCATATGTTTTCAGGGTACATAATCGAAAAATATTATTGAAAAAGTTCCATTTTTCACAAGATCATGTAAACCAAAGAGAAATATATCTGATTGCATTAAAAAAGAAACAGTTCAATGAAATAAATATACCATATCCCTTGTAGGTGTAGTGACTGAAATCTGGTTTAATACACACATTGAAAACTGTTCCTGGCTTACATTCTTCCTCTCCTTCCAGAGTCTTAGTGACTTACATTATCAGTGATCTCTACGGAAACTGGAATCTCAGTTCTTTGCCTCTCCGCCTCCAATGACTATTTCTTCCACTCCACCTCAGTCATCTGCCCTTCTGGATACACACTGGTTGTTGTCATCATCAGGAACTCAGCCTTCTCTTAGATCGGGATTTCTAACATCCCAATATTTAACCATAACTTTCTATACTTCTACAACATTTGCTCTAGAACAACAACTCCTTTAATTCCTCAACTTCCTTGGGACCTTAGTATGACTCCACCCTTTCTCATTATCTCTTTACCTCTTCCCTCTCATATTCCTGAATTCCTTGTTCAAGTTTAGTTCCATAGTCTATAATTACAATCACAACTTGGCAAACATCCCTTGCTCACTTACTCCTCTCTCCCTCTGTTATTATCTGATATACTATCCCCAACCCTAGAGAAACCAAGTTCTTTTCTCCCCCGTGCCTGTACCCAAGGAAAGGAAGATTGCCAGAGAAAATCACATAACACTTTTCACTTTAAATTCATAATTACAGACCTCAAACAGGTCCCTGATTCGGCACATCAGTTCTGTTGTGTTTTCCTATAAAATTCATTTCTCACTCTCTGAAGTAATTATTTCACATCTTGTTCCACCTGCTCCTGTTTCCTCCTGTTTTGGTAAATAAAGTCTCCTTTTTTCTTTGTTTTCTATATTGCATCCTTCTCATCTTCTTGAGGAACTGGCTTTTACTTTTATCACTCCAATCTTCTGGAACTCCCTTTCTTTGTTTTATCTCTACCTCAGTCACACAGAGGGATGTTCTGACAATAACCCCTCTTTTCTGTATCATCATTTTCTCCTTTTCTATTGTGTATCATTCCCATTAGTATATAAATTCCCATCTTACAAAAAAAATCTGCCCTCGATCTAGCATGTGCTCACTATTTTCTCTACATTTCTTTGTTTCCCTTCATGGTATAAAATATTTTGAGAGAATCTCCTAATGTCTTCATTTTTTCAAATACTTATTATTCTGTTAACTTTTCTAGTCAGTCTTTTATTCCCACTGGGCCACTGAAATTGCCATTTTCTATGCTCATCTTATTGGACCCTGAAGCATCTTTCAACATAGTTGACCACTCTCTTTTTGAATAAACCCTTTTAATTTTCATAACACTATGCTCTACTGGCTTTCTTCCAAAGGTTTTAGCTGTTATTTTTATATGCAACTATTAAAATTCTTTGCAGAGCTTAGTTCTTGGTCCTCATCTTTATATTTTCTTGCTAGATGAGCTCATCCATTTCTATGACTTTAAAATCATCTTTATGTTGTTAATTCCTATACTTACATTTACAGTACTGACATTTTTTCTGATATTTTTACTTCTATAACTGAAGGAATATTTGACTTTCTCACTTACATATTTCATAAGCATTTCAGAGGTAACATATCCCCAAATAGAACTATTTAGTTTTCCCCAAATCTTTTCCCCCCTAATATTTTCTCATCTCAATAAATGGCATTAAAACTGGATCAGTTGCTCAATTCAGAAACCTGATAGTCTTTTCTGACATCTCCATGTCTTGTAGATTTTATATCCAATCCACCCCCAGTTCCTTTGGTTCTACATAATGTATTTCAAATATGTCTGTTCCACCCCATCATCATTTCTTCTACCTTAGTGTAAGTAACCATCAACCCCAATCTGAATTATCTCCTGACTGGACTCCATAGTTTCACTTTGCACATTTACAATCTATTCACTAAACCCTCATATGATCAAAATATTTTCTACCTTAAAAGTCATCTCAAGCTTCCCTGGTGGCGCAGTGGTTGAGAGTCCGCCTGCCGATGCAGGGGACACGGGTTCGTGCCCCGGTCCGGGAAGACCTCACATGCCGCGGAGCAGGTGGGCCCGTGAGCCATGGCCGCTGAGCCTGTGCATCCGGAGCCTGTGCTCCTCAATGGGAGAGGCCACAACAGTGAGAGGCCCGCGTACCGCAAAAAAAAAAAAAAAGCCATCTCTATCTGCCCATTGTCCTTGGAATAAAGTCTGTTTTTGTTGTGGTTGTTGTTTGTTTGTTTTTCGAATCACGCATACACTTCCTGCTCACAGGGATGCACAGTTGCTTGTCTACCCTCCAAACTCATGTTGTGTCATTCTCCCTCTTGCTTCACTTCTGCACTTCAGCCACACTCACCTTCTGATAGTCCTTTGTATATGCTAAGCTCTTTTCTATCTTAGGCTCTGCACTTTTCTTTCCCTGTAACTAGAACCATCTTCCTGGACTTTCTTTAAATCTGGCTTATCATATTTTAGATTTAAGTTTAAATATCTGTGGAAGCACCTTTTTTCTATTTGTTAATTTCTAGTAGAAATAATTTAGCAGGAGTTTTTTGTTGTTGCTGTTGTTGCTAATGCACATCAATCTGTCTGTGTTACCTCACCTCCATGGTGTACAGCATTTAATATAGGAAGTATTATAGAATTTGCTCTGTTTTCAAAATTATTGACTCGGAGAAGTGCTAATGAAGAGAAGACTTTATGGACAATTTCTTTGATAATAAAAGTTCAGCTTAGTTATTCAAGGTGAAAATTAATGCAAAGGTTTTTTTTTTTTTCTGATTATTCAGGTCACAGTCAAGTTGCTGCAGTTTGTGCTTAGCTGTGAAATAGCAACAAAAGCCAGTCTGTCTATGGTTTGCATACTACTCTTAGATACTGTACTGAGCTGTTTATCTATTCATTACAATTTCTCACTCCAGATTTAATCCTGCAAAGAACCCTAGGGAACGGGATTAAAGCCAATATGGATTAAGGTCCTTAGAAAACTATTCATGACACAGAGTGTATAATCGAGTGTGTATTCGGTGCAAAACAGTCAAAAATTCAATTTGATTGATAATATGTGTTACTGAATGTTATATTGGTATGGTGCTGCTCTTGAATTAGTAATTAAATGTCTGCCTGGCTTTTATAAAACCTTTATAGAAGGTTGAAAAGAACTGTCTAAAGGTGAAACTGGACTCAGCAGGACTGTAATTTTATTTCACTACTTTTCAAAAATGCAGTCAGCTTTTGTTAAAAAGTGTAAATAACATAGACATTACTCAAAGTTTATCTTTAACTAAAGAAGTCTTGCTCAAACTTAGGTGTATCTTTGTATAGTGATACCTGCCTTCAAATGTTTAGAATTACACATTCTTACTGAAGCCGGTTATGAGTAAGCCATACATCATAAGTTACCTAGAGACATCATGTACCTCCCCTCTTAACTTTTCTCTGATTTCTACCTTATAAGACCCTTATGTCTTTGAAAGAAATTCTATGAATTCCATTCTTTACTGGCTCTGATATATACTATCTACTAATTCAACATTAAATAATAAAAATATTGTCATCATATTTAATTGCCTTTAATCACAGGTTCTACTCAAGGGTCATTTTTACAATGTTGTTTTGAAAAAACAGTTTCTGTAATTTGATTTTCTCTTTTTGAAAGAACAATGTTAAGTGGCTAACCTTAAATAATATGATGTAAATTTTAACTGGAACATAAAAGCAGGTTTTATTCCTTTTATTTGTGAATGTACTAATATGTGTAAAAATCTAAATTCTAAAATGTTTGTGGTAGGGACTTCCCTGGTGGCTCGTTGGTTGAGAGTCTGCCTGCCGATGCAGGAGACACGGGTTCATGCCCCGGTCCGGGAGGATCTCACACGCCGCAGAACGGCTGGGCCCGTTAGCCATTGCCACTGAGCCTGCGCATCCGGAGCCTGTGCTCCGCAAGGAGAGAGGCCACAACAGTGAGAGACCCGCGTACCTCAAAAAAATAATAATAATAAATAATAAATAAATAAATAAATAAAATGTTCGTGGTATATACCTATACTAATCAACAGGGAATGCCTACTGAATTCTAAACCTTGTGGTAAGCTCAGAAGCCATACACAATTGTAAAAACAATCATACCAACAATTATAGATGACCACAAAAATCTTTTATATCCTTCCTATTGAGTATTCTGTGTGAGATAAACAACTGCTTTCATTGGCAGAATAAAGTAGAAATGATGTTGTACCAATATCTGAATACATAACCCCAAATTGACTGAACCACTGTGCCACTTGCCACTTCCTGTATTGTGGTTGCCTTGCATTTTCTTTCACTTGAGACTTTTTCACCATGCTGTGAGGAAGCCCAAATAGTCTTATGCTGAAGCACAGGTAACAGCCAATGTCAATGTGTCAGCTGTGGTAGTCAGCCTCTAAAGTGGCCCGCAATGATCCCTGCCTTCTGGTATCATGACCATGCAGGCCCCTCCTACACTAAATAAAGCTGAACTGTGTGACCAACAGGATACTGCAGAAACAGCAGTATGTGACTTCTTAGGCTAAGTATAAAAAGCCATTGCAACTTCTGTTTTGCTCTCGCTTGGATTACTCAGGGGAAAGACAGCTGCCATTTAATAGGGTCATAGAAGCAGTTCTGTGGAGAGGTCCAAAGGATGAGGAACTGGTCTACTGCCAATAGCCAGTACCAAATCATCTTCCATCTGAGTGAACCATCTTGGAAGCAGATTCTACAGCTTCAGTCAAGCCTTCATATGACTGCAGCCCTAGTTAGTGTCTTGGCTGCAGTGTCATGAAAGACCCTGAGCAGAACCACTCAGCTAATTCTCAAACTCCTGACCTACAGAAATCATGTGAACAAAGCCAAATGTTTATTGCCTTTGTAAGTGATAAATTGGAGTTAAATTGTTATGCAGTAATAGATAACAAAGACACCAGCCATTGAATGAAGCCATCTTGGAAATAGATTTTCTAGTCCCAGTTCAGCTTCCACACTGCTACTGTGTAGGACAAAGACAAACCATCCTTGCTAAGTCCTGTCTGAATGGCAGATTTGTGAACAAAATAAATGATTGTTGTTTCAAACCACAAATTTTTGGAGTCATTTGTGTGCAGCAATCAATAACTGGAATGTACCATGACCAAGTAATATATGTTTCTACTACCAGAGAATTTACCATACAGAGGCAGATAAATAAATTCACCAAAGTATTATAATGGGGTGATAAATCAGGTTATTAGTGTACAGAGGAGGATTGCCTAACCTAGACAGAATGGTCAGAATTCTGAGAAGGCTTGCTAGAGTAAATGATATCTGAGTCTTGTAAGATAAGATTTTATTGTGATATTTGGAAATATGGTATGCCCATATGAATGAGTATTATTTACTTTACTCCTCACTGCCCTTGGAAATCCAGTTTATAGTCTTCTATAAATATTGATAAATAATAACTATCTTAACATAAATACTATTCTAAAATTGGTCATTATTATTGTCTTACAAAAATCAAAGCCAGTGTTTATAGGAACAAGCACATTTAATATCTCTGATTAAATTAAGATTTGTATTCTAGCTCTAATTAACCATCATTATATCTGTGGAGAGAACAGTTAGTCCCACCATCATCAAAATAAAAACATTTTATGCTGATTACAGATCTGGTCTCAGAATGTTTTTGGAATATTTATTGAGCCATTAAGGTTTTCTTATTAAACTATTAAGATCTTTGCCTCTCTGTCTTGCTCCCTTTGCTTCTTCTGGGCCATTCCAATCCTCCTGGTTGCTAGGATAAGTGTGTGGAAGCAATCTAAGCATCAAGTCTCTGCAATCATTCTTCAGCTTACATTGCTCATCAAGAAAAAGAACTTACACCACTTTCAGATAACGAGTTCTTCAAGACAGTGACACCAAGAGCAGAACTGGTGATACGTGGGTATGCAATTACATACTTCCTATATACACTAACTCTTAGCAAAATCATAGAGAAAAACAGGTGTGCCACTCACAGAAGATTTTTTAAGCACAGGTTCACATTAAGCATTGGTGATACAATTAAAATTCTTTCACTCAGGACCTTAGATTTTGTCGGCACAAAGACCTGGACCTACTTACTCTAAAATGGTGCTAATTAGGCAATGTGTGGCTAGTTCTATTTCTAATTTATTTCATTGGCATACAGTGCTATTCACCATAATGGCATTAGTGTAGAGAAGGAGCCCTCCTTTGGGGGAAATCAGGAGGAGGAAATATGCACACAGCCTTAACCACTGTCTTAACTATACTTGGGAAAACATCCACTTTGTTGTTTATTTACTTAATTTTTTTGATTTGAGAACATATAAACTTTGGCCAAGTTTCCTCTTCTTTTTTTGTCTATTTCTTACAACATTTTGGTGAAATATGCCCATGCTAAAAAATTCCAAAGCCAAACCATTTTATTTCATTTGATTGTCTTTGATGCTTTTCCTGCCTCCTATTAGCAGAATCTCCTTCTCATCATTGCTGTCTATGCTTGTTAAAATATCTTTTTGGCTGTTCTAACAAAGACAAACTAACACTGTTTTAAATAACATAGAAATTTCATGCAAGGATACAAGTATAAACAGTCTAGATCTTAAATGGAGGGTCCATACATCAGAGACTGCCATCATCATAGTGTGACTACTATATCATAATCTAAGATGATTGCTATTATAATGGCTACATTCCAGCCAATGGGAAAGAGATAAAGGGAAGTAGAGAGCATGCTTTTTCACTTGAAAACACCAACCTGGAAGTTTCACATATCACTTTCATTCAAAACTAGAACCAGTCATATAACCCCACTTAGCTGCAAGGGATACAGAATTTTATTGGACACATGGCATACTAAAACTTGGAGGTTCTGCTACTAAATAGAAAGAAAGAAATGGTAATGGACTCTGTGATGAAGAATTACAGAAATGTTGTATACTATTTTTAATTATGGCTTCTGAAGAGATTTTTGTATATGCTGAATAAATATTGTTGCATAGCTATGTAGAATCTATGTTTAAGGATATGATAACATTAGAAATCATAATTATTCTTTCTTCAGAGGCAGAGCCTCCTGAAACTCTTAAGATTCTTCTGGTATCAAGGAACAGAAAACTATTCAAGGATCTTATGGATCTTAGAGAGGAAAAACTAGAAGGGGGAATTTCAAGTGGAAAATTATAGGTGGTTCCTTGCCTCTCTCAGGCACTGTGTAGGCTCTCTGTACTCTGCTGCTCTCCTGAGTTGGCTGCATTTATCTCTACAACAACCCTCAACCCACTCCAACTTAATCAATTTCCACATATACATATATTCAGAAAATAGCCACCAACTTCAACTTAATGTCATGGCCTCCCAACTATAGTACATACTATTAACAAAGTTGTTTTAGATCCCAAATTCCTGGAATTGAAATCAGGCTGAGCCAATTTCTATTTAACCACAATTCCATAGTCACTGACCAGCCTATGTGTGTTTTCTCTGAGTCTTCACTCATAACGTAATCATCACTGCCAGGTATCATTTTGTTTGCTTGTCTCACTTAGGGAAAAAAATTAAAACAAAACATTAAAGTTCATTTTATATTAAAATGAGAGAGGATAGGGTGGGCAGTGGTAAATGCCAGAAGTCCACTCTGCACGTCATTTGCCAGCATCATCATTATCATTCTTATACATCTATGATTATCTTCACATTTTGTAGGGGGAACATCATATGATAGACATTTAAATAGAATTTTTGAGATAGGCATCAATGCAAATAGCAAAACAAATGAGTTTAAAATCACTGAAAAGCTGGAAAACTGCTTAGTTTCTTTTTTTTTAAATTAATTTTTATTGGTGCATAGTTGCTTTACAATGTTGTGTTAGTTTCTACTGTACTGCGAAGTGAGTCAGCCATATGTATGCATATATCCCCTCTTTTTTTGGATTCCCTTCCCATTTAGGTCACCACAGAGCACTGAGTAGAGTTCCCTGTGCTACACAGTAGGTTCTCATTAGTTATCTATTTTATACATAGTATCAATAGTGTATATATGTCAATCCCAATCTCCCAGTTCATCCCACCTCCCCTTTCCCCCACTTGGTGTCCATATGTTTGTTCTCTATGTCTGTGTCTAGTTTCAAATGCTTATTGAAGGACTAAATAATATTACAGGAGATGGAGAAGGGCAATATTAAACCTAAATCACTGTAAAGAAAAAAACAGAAATGAGAAGTGTAAAAAAGAAAGGATAGTAAAAGTAAAGAAAGACACAGAAAGAAGAAATGAACATAAAATAAAGAAAATAGAAATGCACATATTTGCATTAAGAATTGGGTGCAAGCATGTATTAAAAGATGAATTTCAAAAATTTTCAAAAATTAGTTTAAGCACCACTCAGTGATGTCAGAAACACAAAGCCCAGGCTAAATGATTTTTTTTAATTGTTTAAGGAATTTATGTAATAAATGACATCACCATTTTGATATTTTTAGTTAGCTTATGCTATCTCAGGAAGCAAGGAGGAATGCATGCTACTCACAGCCAACTTCTATTCATATATTCCATACATATTTATTGAATGCCCAGTATGTGCCAAGTACAATTGGCCTTCAAGTTGGGATTCTTAATCAACAGCTCTTTCAGCAAACTGGTCTTGCATGTATGTCAATATTAGTAAACGTTGCAGGTGCTTTGAATGTAGAGTTATCTAGAGGAAGGGGAACATTTCTCAGAATAGTGGACTCTCACACCCACTTTCTATGGTTATTAACCAAACACATAATTCTTTTTTTTTTTTTTTTTTTTTTTTTTTTTTTTTTTGCGGCACGCGGACCTCTCACTGTTGTGACCTCTCCCATTGCAGAGCACAGGCTCCGGATGCACAGGCTCAATGGCCATGGCTCACGGGCCTAGCCACTCCACGGCATGTGGGATCTTCCCGGACTGGGGCACGAACCCGTGTCCCCTGCATCGGCAGGTGGACTCTCAACCACTGTGCCACCAGGGAAGCTCAGCAAACACATAATTCTGTAGCACATTTTGAGCAAATGTATTGACTACTAAGTAAATGCAAAGATGTGTATGCCTGAAATGCTGATACTGATATGAGCTGTGACAAGTTTATTATTTATTGAATAATTGTACACAGACAAAGGAATAATTTATATTTAGAAGGACTTCTCTAACAATGTGTTTATGATTTTGGAAAGCAAGGTTAGATTTTAAAAATCAATGTATTATATTAATACTGTGATGGTAGATTTTATATGTCAACTTGGCTGGGCCATGGTGTCCAAATATATGGTCAAACATTATTCTGGATGTTTCTGTGAGGGCGTTTTTAAATAAGATTAACATTCAAATCAGTAGACTTTGCATATAGCAGTTTGCTCTCCATAATGTGGGTGGGCCTCATCCAATCAGTTGAAGACCTTGATAGAAAAAGGCTGCCTCTCCCAAGTGAGAAAGAATGTTACCAGAAACTGCAACATTGGCTTTTTCCTGGTTCTCCAGCTCACTGGCCTTTGGACTTGAACTGTATTATCAACTCTTCCTGGGTCTCTAGCCTGCTGACCCACCTTAGATTTTAGACTTTCCACCCTCCATAATCACACAGTTAATTGCTTAAAATAAAACTCTTTACACACACACACATACATACACACAAACACACACACATACCTTATGGTCCTGTTTCTCTGGAGAATCTTGACTAATATGATAAAAACACACTTTCTTTTAATATTTTCATCTCATTCATATGACATGTTTGAAAAAATGACCAATTTAAGCTTAAACATTCATTTCAAGTGTCTTCGTTTCTGAGGCATTATTTTCAGTTTGTCTAAAGAATTTTTTTCTGATACCATCTCCAAAAGAAAGCATTTTGGGGGCTTCCCTGGTGGCGCAGTGGTTGAGAGTCCACCTGCCGATGCTGGGGACACGGGTTCGTGCTCCAGTCTGGGAAGATCCCACTTGCTGCGGAGCAGCTGGGCCCATGAGCCATGGCCGCTGAGCCTGCGCATCCGGAGCCTGTGCTCCGCAACGGGAGAGGCCACAACAGTGAGAGACCCGCATATCGCAAAAAAAAAAAAAAAAAAAAAAAAAGGCATTTTGTCTTCTCATTGAATATCACACAAAATTTTGTAGGATAACAAATGATGACTATTTCTCCTTGGAGAAAAGACTGAACTGTTTTAATTTACCTTTCCAAAGGAGATAGTTTTGGCAAAATTCCTGTGAAGCTAAACTGATATAGACCAGAGACAGATCTATGTGTCAGATCTAGTACTTGTGCCTCAGTTTGGCAGATCTTTATCTTGTGCTGTCAGAATTAAGTAAAACACTGCTATGTTTACAAATTCATATAATCTTCACTGTAGAGATGTATTTTCATTTTCTTCTGCTTTTAGCCTTACTGCTACTGTTAATTTCTTTCTTTAAGAAATACATCCTCCCAACTTCCCCACCCCAGGACCCAGCTTCACCCACCAGCAGCCTGCACGAGCTCTGGGACCCTCTCCCTGCCCACCCCTCCCCATCCGCCAGTAGGCCAACACCAGCTCCAGGACCCCTGGCCTGCATACATATCTTTGTATGGTAACAGATGGATGGTAACTAGACTTATCACGGTGATAATTTTGCAATGTAGAGAAATATTGAATCCCTATGTTGTGCACCAAGAACTAACAGTGTTGTAGGTCAATTATACTTCAAAACCAAAGAAACTTACAGAGAAGGAGATCAGATTTGTGGTTATCAGAGGTGAGGGTGGAGGGTGAGGGAACTGGGTAAAGGTAGCCAAAAGGTACAAACTTCCAGTTAGGAGATAATTAGTAGAGATGGAATGTACAATGTGATAAATATAATTAACACTGCTTTATTTCATATATGGAAGTTGTTAAAAGAGTAAAGTCTAAGAGCTTTCATCACAAGAAAAACAATGTTTTATCTTTTTCTTTTATTTTGAATCGATATGAGAAGATGAATGTTCACTAATCTTATTGTGGTAATCATCTCATGATGTATGTTAGTCAAATAATTATAATGTACACCTTAAACTTATACAAGGTTGTTTGTCAATTACATCTCAATAAAACTGGAAGTGAAAAAATAAATACTTTCTCCCCCATGTGCATCACTGACTAGTTTTTAGATGTATTTAGTATTTGTGTGTATTTGTGCGTATGTATTTGTGTGGCTCTTGCATCCATGCCATTTATGGATTGTATGGATAATAGGAATAGCTTGAAAAAGCAAATTTGGCTCCAAGTTAAACTGAGTGAAAACATGAGACTCAAGTCCCTTGACTATCTAGCAGTGTCTTTGGTAAAGAGCCTCCTTGTCCACCATTTCTGTGACATTTATCATTCTTCCTGATGAGCTAGAAGTGTCACTGCTATTCCTCTAGCCTGTAAGGGTAATCTAAACTGCCTAAAGTCCCATGTGAGTCTGAGTCTTCTTAAAATTCTACTGCTGTCCATCTCCTTCATATTTAGGGCCTTCAAAATATGACCTCACTACTTCAGTATTTTGTCATATCACCATATCCTCTACTAGAGTATCAGAAAACCAGGCATTAGCCTCCCAGTTTTCTTCCATAATCCTTCTCTCTAGGTCTCTGAGGCAAATTCCAATCAAGCTAACACAAAGTACATTTGACTGACACCACTCAATAACCTGTTAATAAATGTCCTTTGCTACCACGCAAACGAACTCTCAAAATGTGTTATGTGTGCTTAAGCTCTCTGAGTTTTAGATAAATGGCTGTTTATCCAAACTGGCAATAGCCCTTTATTTTCCATGTTTTTGAATTTTAATCCTGGTGTCCTGGAACCCAACATCTTTACTTCTGGAGCCCATTTTCAAACAGTAATACTCCTTTGGGCTGCTGGATTTCCGTAAATGGAAAATTTCTTTAAAGTGGCTTTACTCTCCACTGCCTTAGACCAGCTACTGATGTTAGTTACACAAGATCTTTGTTAACTTCAAATCATCAGGGTCTCACAGGACCTTTCAAGCTCTCAAAACACTCGTACCATTAAGTGAAGATCAAATGTCACCAGTTTTGTCAGTTCTCAACCCCATTGCTTCCTATCACTCCACATTAATATTATGGTTCAGTAAGATTTTGGTAGCCCCTCAGGTTAGTCCATACTTTCTTCTCCTTTGAGATGGTTGCATGTCACAAGAGATGTCTAACAAACTGTGATCTGAGCCACAAAGAGGCTAAGTAGCTAGCCCATGCACTAGGTTAAATAGTGGAATTGAGAGATTATGTTCCCACCTCATCATGCTGGCTGTATGCATGGTCCCAGACTAGTTCTTAGATATATGTAGGGCAGAAAAGTTAGAATTGAAGGTATCCACAAAGGCACAAAGCATGATTAATCCATATACATATAAGTACATATATATATATATATATATATATATATATATATATATGTTACACACACTCACACAAAAGCAACAACAATATGCTCCTTCACTTTGATGGATAATTTTAAGACATTTTAAGACTTATTAAGAGATTGTCTCTAGTCAGACAGATAGTAATGCCATGAATGGTCTATAACCAAAGAAAAATAAACTTGAAAGTAAAGAATACTCTTCACTTTTGTCATTTCTGGTGAAAATTGTGGATCACTTACTGAGTGTAGTCTGTCAACTTAATGAGAAAAATATAGAGGGCTAATTAGTGGTTTAGAAAAGAATATTCCAATTGCTTGCCCTTTTTTGGAAGCAAAATTATAATTGGTATATTGATCAACATTTATCAGGCTAATTAAGCAAATAATGAAAATGTTGATTTAAAATCTGTTATTGAATGATACATTTCCTCCAGGTAAGATACAGATCTAAGCAAATTAATTATCACTAGATCAATGTGCTCCAAATTTTTAAAAATCATTAGTATTACTCACTATTGATTACTTTCACACTGATCAAATAATTCTGGTACTATGACATAATATTACATAGTTTGTGCTATTTCTTAAGTAATAAACTTTATGTTTTAAGGTAGCTTTAAGTTCACCGGAAAATCGAGTGTTCCCATATAATCATCCTCGTATGTACACAACCTGGCCCACTATTGACTTCCTCATCACAGTGGTACAGTTGTTACAGTTGATGAACCTACATTGACACACCAATATCAGCTAAATTCCATGGTTTATTAGGGTTCATCAAGGTGTTGTATATTTGATAGCTTTGGGCAAATGTAAAATGACATGCATCCATCATATACAGAATAGTCTCACTAAGTGGTCAAAGTGTATGGCCATGAAGTTGTATACCTTGCTTTCCAGTAGAAAAAACAGAGACCAATCACACGTTGCTTCCTGATGAGCTCAAGGAAAGTGACTAAGCCTGTTCTGCCTATGTTTGTTAGGTATATGTATATGGGCTGATTAGCTCTTTTGCATTTAAAGTAACTTGGTGACAATCTCTGGTCAATGAGGGTCACTTTCCATGCTCTGGGAAAATGTCAGGAAATCATAAGATGAATTTCCTGGGATTTACCAGGTCTTTGTAGTAAAATCAGCCTTTGGCAGAGTGCCTTAGTAGGTTTCCAATAAATAATTAAGAATTTGATTTAAGCAGATAGAAAAATCTAGAATACAGTTTAGTTCACATTAAAATCATTTGCTAAGCTTTTAAAACTGTAGATGCCTGGGCTCTACCTCATTAAAATTTCTGATTATGTCGATTTGTAGTATAACTTAGATATATGGACTTCAAGAAATCTAAACAAATAATATGGAAGCAGATGAACTAAGCCAAATTGATGGGATAGAACACAGATGCCATCCATTTGGGCAGCTTTCTGTCCTGCTCAGGGACTACTTCCTGTCTTGCTCAGTAATAACATGGACTATATAAAGACAGAACCACAATTGACATGTCTTAGTGATAATGTGACATTATGGAATGAGTAAGGGCTTTAAAATCGGTTTGACCTGGATTTTAACCCTGGCTTGGCTACTTATTTGAGTCAGTTTCCTCCTTTATGAAAAGCAAATACAAATACCTACTGGGTTCCTGTAATGATTAAATAGTCATGTGATAAAACTGACCCAACACCAGACAAAGAGTTAGTGCTGAGTAAATATTTCTCTCATACAATACCCCATCTCTGAACATGCTACACTCACAATATGACACATGTGACTGAACACAGCTGAGAATGGTGGGCCCACCACATAGACATGCTAATTCAACTGCTCATATCTATAGCAACAGACTTGCCCAGATTTATAAAGAGAAATTGATTGTATTATTTTAATTAAAATAGGTGGTCCCTAGATTGCTATTAATAGATTATCCCTTAGGAAAAGAGTATGCTTTGGTTTTAAAATTCTCCATTGTCAGCATCTGTTACTTTACTGCATTAAAAAAAAAATAATGCATGTATTTGTGGTTATAAAGGTGGGATGATCTTATGCAGAGAGATGACGGTACATTTTTCTCCTTAATCTAGGTGGAGCATATCCGGGTGCAGACATCATTTTCCTTTACCCTTGTTCCTTTATTTTCTGAACTTCATTTTGTCTTGAACCAGGTTGTGAAGTTTTACTAAATTTTCCCTGTGAGGAAATGATTTTGAACTTGTCAATCCATCAGGCATGATCACTGGGAAATATTTGTACAAAATGTATGTACCAGGAAGCTGAAACTATAAAGCTGTGTTTTCTACTTGTCACTGTAAAAGAGCATGACAAATTCATTGTTATTCTGACTTCACTGTTGTCAGATATTCTACATACAGTGGTCACATAAGCGCTATGATTGTCACAAGCAGTAGAACTGGATGTATCTTTACAGAAATATCAAACATCACTGCACTACCAGGGAAATGCCCATTATTCCTAGTAAGACAAGGGATATCAAAAGGTCTTTGATTAGTTCACTATGTGGTTGGATAACTTTGGCAGTGAGCTAATTGTGTTGTTTTAATAGGTATTGGGGGAAGTTAGGTTTGTTACTTTTACTTTTCAACCCACTTTCTAGCTGGTTTTTCTATAAATGTATGCAGTTGCTCATTAAAAATATCATATTAAAGCACATTTATCAATTATCAAAGTAAAAGACAAAAAAATAAAATTTTCAGGGAGACTACCATGTGCTAAACATTGTGTAAAATGCTGGGGATACATGGGTGGCTACATAAGATCCTAATTTTCAAAATACAGTTGACCCTTGTTGTAGGTTTGAACAACATAGGTCCACTTGTACGTGGACTTTTTCCAATAAATTGCTGGAAAATTTCCCTTGAGAGTTGCAACAATTTGAAAAAGACTTGTTGATGAACTACATAGTCTAGAAATATTGAAAAAATTAAGAAAAATTTAAGTATGTAATGAATGCATAAAATATATATAGATACTAGTCTATTTTATCATTTGCTACCATAAAATATAACAAATCTATTATAAAAAGTTAAAATTTATCAACACTTACCCACACAAACATTCACAGATCATATATGGTGCTAGAGAAATGTAAACAAATGTAAAGATGTAGTATTAAATCATAACTGCATACAGTTAACTGTATAAAGTTAATATACTGTACCACTGTAATAACTTCATAGCCACCTCCTGTTGCTATTTTGGTGAGCTCAAGAGTTTCATGTTTCTGCTTAAAATGCCCTGGGACACTAATCATCTCCCAGTGAGCAGTTCTTCTATAAATTGCATATCAGAGTAAAAAGTGATCTTTTGTGGTTCTCCCCTCTTTTGCATGGTGCTTAACCCAATCCTGTAAACCTTGAATCCTACCAGGGATCCATACGAAGTGCCACTAGTGATGCTGGAAGTGCTCCAGAGAAGAAGAGAAAAGTCATGACATTACAAGAAAAAGTTGTATTGCTTGATATGTACCCTAGATTGAGGTCTGCAGCTGGGTTTTCCCACCATTTCAAGAAAAATGAATCCAGCATAAAGACGATTATAAAAACAGAAAAGGAAATTCATGAAGTTGTCCCTCTAGCTATACCAGCAGTCATGAACACCTTGCACTTTTTGCAAAATACCTTTTTATCTTGTATTGAAAATGCAGTTTTTATGTGGGTGCAGGTTTGCTGTAAGAAAGGCATACCTATAGTCTAATATGAGTTGAGAAAAAGCAAAGTCATTATGTGACAACTTAAAGCAAAAAGAAGATGAAGGATCTAAAACTGGAGAATGTAATGCTAGCAAAGGATGGTTTGATAATTTCAGAAAGAGATTTGGGTTAAAACTTGTCTCTGAAGTTAGAAGTTCCAACTAGTATAGGGACTACTTTTTGGAGTTCTTTTGATATTGGATAATGCCCCTGGCCACCCAGAACCCCATAAGTTAAGTTTTGTGGGTGTCAAAACTTACATGCAGATTTTCGACTGCAGAGGGTGGTGGTTAATGCCCCTCATCCCCTGGTTGTTGAAGGGTCACTCACAATCTAGGGGTGGGCAAAATAAAGGCTTCTATATAAGTGTGATTTGTGCTGGGGTGAAGCTGCACACAGAGTGCCGTGGTAGCATAGAGATGGGCTGAAGTTAGGGGAGGCTTATTTGATGAGATTATAACTCTTGGTGTATATAATGCAGGAGAAAGGTGGTAGAAAAGGGCATTTTAGGCAAATGGAGTTGCTGGCACAAAGCCGCAGCGGCAAGAATGAGTGTGGGGTTTTGGGGAGCTGGTGGTTCAATGTGGTTGGAGTCTGAGTGGAGGTTGTCATGACAACAGATAATGCAGATAAGTCAGAAAGTAACCAGATCAGAAAGGTTCTCAATGCCACAAAGAAGACTATATTTTACCCCCAAATTTACAAGACACCAGTGTAAAGGCAATGAACATATTTGCAGAGAGGTTTTGTAGCAGCATGGAAAATAGATAGGATGGGAATAATGTTAGAATTAAATTAAATCCCTTTGGTTAAGTGCTGTTAATACTGTTACTCAGCTTTTACTCTCCCGGAGTGATTCCTACAAATGCTGCAAGAGGAGGATGTTAAATTACACAGAACAGATCATCACTATTTCTGTAACCAGGGACAAAAAATACACCTCTCATAAGCAAGCAAGATTCATGTCTGCCTCCAGGGACACTTCTCATTAGATAAGGGCAGCACTGTTACAGCACTCCATAGGACAGAAAATCAGGCTGCACAGGAGGACTTGTGGTGGAAATGCATTTTCAGCAGTTAAAGAACAGAGTACACCTTCAGCCGTTTGATGCAGGAATGCAGTCCCAAATCCTACCAAGAAAAGTCTTCTGGCACTCTGTGGGTAAGGCCTCTGATTACTGCTTCTTACTTCAAAGATGTCCACCAGGGGCTTCCCTGGTGGCGCAGTGGTTGAGAGTCCGTCTGCCGATGCAGGGACGCAGGTTCGTGCCCCGGTCCGGGAAGATCTCACATGCCGCGAAGCGGCTGGGCCCGTGAACCATGGCTGCTGAGCCTGCGCGTCCGGAGCCTGTGCTCTGCAATGGGAGAGGCCACAGCAGTGGGAGGCCCGTGTATCGGAAAAAAAAAAAAAAAAAGATGTCCACCATGATCTGAAGCTCACATATCTGCTTGAATTCAGACAAAATCAAGAAATAAATAATTCATTAAATTGTAAAAATTGCCCTCAATATGTTCAAGGCTTTGGGTTGTAGAAGTCCCCAAAAATGATAAAATGTGACAGGAAGATATTTAGAAACTGCTAATATGATTCTAACATTTTTACTTCAATAATTGTCTTAATACTTGTAGGGCTGTGTTTCAGAAAGGGAGAATAGACTTATTCCACAGGGTTCTAAAAGACTCTTTAAAAGAGTGTGGGGGGGGGGCCTCCCTGGTGGCGCAGTGGTTAAGAGTCCGCCTGCCGATGCAGGGGATACGGGTTCGTGCCCCGGTCTGGGAGGATCCCATATGCCGCGGAGCGGCTGGGCCCGTGAGCCATGGCCGCTGGGCCTGCGCATCCGGAGCCTGTGCTCCGCAACGGGAGAGGCCACAACAGTGAGAGGCCCACATACCACAAAAAGAAAAAAAAAAAAAAAAAAAAAAGAGTGTGGGGGGAAATGATAGAAAAATTGACTTTATTTCAAAATAATAAAAGTATTTCTGAAAATTCAGAGCTTCCTCATTTTAAAAAGCACTGAGGGGCCTCCCTGGTGGCGCAAGTGGTTGAGAGTCCGCCTGCCGATGCAGGGGATACGGGTTCGTGCCCCGGTCTGGGAGGATCCCATATGCCGCGGAGCGGCTGGGCCCGTGAGCCATGGCCGCTGAGCCTGCGCGTCCGGAGCCTGTGCTCCGCAACGGGGGAGGCCACAACAGTGAGAGGCCCGCATACCGCAAAAAAAAAAAAAAAAAAAAAAAAAAAGCACTGAGTTTTCTGTGGCTGGAGGTGTCAAAATGTATGTTAGTCTAAGAACTGTCTTTAGTCCGCAAAGATTTTTTTTTTTAATTTTAAATAATTTTTGTTTTATTGAGGCAAAGTGAACACATCCATGTAACCATTACTCAGCTTGGGAATAAAATATTATGTAATGAAGATAAAAGTGATAAAAACATTGTAATGACTTTTCTACAAGGTTAAATGTATCTAGTGAAAAGCCTGTTTTATCCTGAGCTTATGTCTTTCTTTTCTCCATTCTTTTTTTTTTTTTTTTTTTGGTGTTTAGATACCCTTTCTACTGGAAAATGATATTTGTAGATCTTAGACTTTCTTGGTCGATGTTTTTACTGTCTTTAACTTGACAAAATAAAGTTATTAAGGCAACACTGGCTTCCCTTGTTACTTATTGAAATGCCTGTCTTTCATCAGCCATTAAACCTAGAGTGTAGGTAACTACCTATAAGAGATGATAGAAAGGATATTTACTTATTGTATACATGAGGAGTAGAATATCTTTAAAAGTTTTTTTTTTCCAAATCTGGAAATCAAACCAATTAAATAAAATTTTATTTCAAGAGTTAAAGGACTTTTTGAAAAATTTTTCTTTTCTACCTGTTTGTTTCTCTGAAAGTGAGTAGATCTAAATAATGTATTTGCTTTATGGTTTTTTTAAAGATTTTTTTTTGATGTGGACCTTTTTTTAAAAATTAATTTATTTATTTATATTTATTTTTGTCTGTGTTGGGTCTTCGTTTCTGTGCAAGGTCTTTCTCCAGTTGTGGTAAGTGGGGGCCACTCTTCATCATGATGCGCGGGCCTCTCACTGTCACGGCCTCTACTGTTGTGGAGCACAGGCTCCAGATGCACAGGCTCAGTAGTTGTGGCTTACAGGCTTATCTGCTCTGCGGCATGTGGGATCTTCCCAGACCAGGGGTCGAACCCGTGTCCCCTGCATTGGCAGGCAGACTCTTAACCACTGCACTACCAGGGAAGCCCGCTTTTTGTCTTTTTTAACAAATGTGTTTTCTTGTTTTCACAAATTTTAGCCTACTTCTCAATAGCTCAAGAGATGCTAGAATCCTTAATGGTAAGTACCTTATGGTTTCACATTTAAAAAAAGAAACAACTACAAACAAATTCATTAGGACATTTTTAATTGTTTTTGAATAAACTATACTTCTAAATTTAATACAGCAAACATAGTGATTTTTATGAAAAAATCAAAACATATATTTTATGCTTTTAAATTATTTTAGAGCTATAAAACATTTTAAATTGCATTGTATATTTTAATGTGAAATTTTTTTTCCTGAAAATATTATTAACAACAATAAACTGCTTTGCTATAATTTCAACTTGCCCAGAAATTTTGCAAACTACAAGAAAGGGTCATTGCAAATTGATTGCTACTCCCAGAGAAGCAACTCAAAACCGCATTACTGCTGACATGTTAGTTGAATTATCTTTGCTTGCTGAAAGATAGGAGTTTAGAGAATGATGGTTGAGCAGAACTGACTGTTTTTCCAATCAAAACTCTGGCTGACATGCTTTATCTAGCAGGTTTGAGTAATGTGCTCATTTTTTAAAACTCTGTTATTATGTGTCTGCTAAAGTCCAGAAATACAGTTATGTCCCCTTTGTCAGTTTGCTACAGATAAAAAGAAAAATCGACCAATATAAGTCTAGATAACAGATATATAACTTATGAATCTATTATTTCTCATGATGGTAAAATAGATCAGAATGAGACATCCATGAAAGGAGGGTATTGGACATATGGTAAGTGGTTTAAACAGATAAGCCACAACTTTGTACCATGTCCAACCACAACCTCTGCAGTATTATTTGAAGAGTGTTTAAAATTACTGAAAAGTGAAAGAAACAGTGATATTTAATTTAATAAATGTTTAATGAGTACATTCTATATCTTGGAAATTATATAAAATTCTGAAGAGAATACAAGGAAAAGCATACCAGAAACAACTGGAGAAATGGACTAATTTATTGTTATAATTATGAAAATTTACCAAGTGCCTCAACTGACATGCAGTCTTTGAAATTACTCCTTCTCAAATATAACACAATTTTTAACTTTGTAAGTGATCAAAGCAAATTCAAATTGAAATAAGATGTATGATTTATAATTACTAATCCATCCAAAATTAAATATTTTAAAATTCTTCAACACTGGAAAACTTGTAATAAAACTACAGCAATTATGTATTGTAAGTGGTATTGTAGATTGGCACAAATATGTTTTAAAGTCTATCAAGAAATGTCTTTAATGAGTGGTACATTGTTCATATCTTTTGAAATATTAATGGACCATTTGTTCCTGAGAATTAATTTTGAAAACATAACTCTTTGGGGAAACAGTTATATGAATTTGGAGGCTCATCGCAAAAAAAAAATTAAATGAGATTATTGCTAATGTTGTGAAATAGGAAGATACTGAGGAAGTTACAGAACACCAGTTCCATGAAATATAATGTGATCATAAACATTTGTTATAAAAATAATTTAGCATATTTCTAGAATGATTTTTATGTCAGGAAAAAAAAACCTCCACAGAAATGATAATGAAAATATTAGAGTTTCTAGGGTAGCCAGAACTTGAGGGACCAGATGAAAGGGAGAAGGGAAATTCATCAAGGTGTGCTCAACTTTCTACATGCTGTTTTTCCTCTTAAGGCATTTGCTCATTTTCAGTAAAAGTCAGGAGGCCAAAAGGCCAAGAAGCTTGCCAGAACAGATGCTGCCAAAGAAGCTAGTGAAGTTTCAAGGCAATCTCATTAGGCTGGGAAGATAAAATTTGAGTCTGAGATGGCCAAAACAGCTACATGTGAAAGTTCAAGATCTCAGTGAGAAGAAAAGTGCAAATAAGTCAACCTTACACATGTTTAACTCCCAAAACATTTGCTATTTCAGCTGCACATGACAAAAAAAAGGTAAGAAATCAAGCAGAAAGTTACTGTGAAGCAGAATAGAACTTTTGGCAGTTTTCTGGTGCTGAAAAAAATGGAGTTTAGTAGTTACCAAGAATGAGGGCTTTAAAATATAACCCAGGCCGTCAGTGGGGACTCCAGGAACATAGGCAAAAAAGAGGGAGCTGGAACCTAATAGAGACTGAAAACCAGCCTCAAGTCTGTTCTGTCCATGACTAGATTGAGGTGATATACCTATCAGGGTACAGTGTACACTATCTCTAAAGGGAGATAGCATTATGCCAAGGCCACAGATTTTCAGATGTAACATCTGGCATTAAAAAATATATTATTGACACACAAAGAAACAAGATAAAAGGGAAAAACAGGCAATCCAAACAAATCCAAACTCTTCAGGAGACTGTAAGAGAATCCAGAGTTGCAAACATAACATTCACAACATCCACAATGTTAAAGAAAAGAAAAAAACATACGAAAATATGACCCGTTCTCAAGAGAAAAGACAAAATGGAGGCCATCCCCAAGAAGACCTATATTTGGAATTAATCTCAAAGGATTTTATAATAAATGTAGAACTGTGCTCAATGGTGAAAAAGAAAATCACTGATTTCTCATTAAAAACTATGTAGTCAAGGGGCTTCCCTGGTGGCACAGTGGTTGAGAGTCTGCCTGCTGATGCAGGGGACACAGGTTCATGCCCCGGTCTGGGAGGATCCCACATGCCATGGTGCGGCTGGGCCCGTGAGCCATGGCTGCTGAGCCTGTGCATCCATAGCCTGTGCTCCACAATGGGAGAGGCCGCAACAGTGAGAGGCCCGCGTACTGCAAAAAAAACAAAAAAAACAAAAAACAACAACAACAACAAAAAAAAAACCTATGTAGTCAAGAAGATAAGGAAATAACATTTTTAAAGTGTTAAAAGTAAATTTTAACCCAGAATTCTATATACAATGAAAATATTCTGTAATATAGGAGGCAAAATGAAGATATTTTGAAATAAAAGATAACTAAGAGAATTCATTGTTGGCAGACCTCTACTTCAGGGATTGCTAAAAAAAAAAAGTCCTTCAGATTGAACAGAAATGATACCAGATAGGAATTTGGCACTTTAGGAGAAAATAAATAGCATCAGCATTTGTTAAATATCTGGATGATTGTAAATATCTTCTTCTAATTTCTTTAAAATACATATACTATTTAAAGCAAAATTATTTTTTCTTGTGGAGTTTGTTATGTATGTTAGATATGTTACATAACTATAACATAAAGAATGGAGGGAGATAAATGGACTTATATGGTGGCAGGGTTTCCAATTTTTTTTTTTTAATAGTACAATATTACCTCTAACTAGACTGTTAAACATTATGGAAGTATATCAAAATATCTTGAGAAACAAGAAAAAAAATGACAAAAAGTATAACTAAAACACCCATAAAGAAATTAAAATGGAATCCTAAAACTATTCACATAATCAAAAAGAAGTCAAGAAAGGAGGAATAGAAACCAAAAACACAGACTGAGGGGCAGTGTCAAACAGCAAATGAATAATAAAAACATCAGGTCTAAATTCAACCTAAAATTATCAACCATATTAATAATTGTATTAAAGTTTCAAACATTAGCAAACATTAAACTCAGAGACTGTCAGATTCAAAAGAGGAAGACCAAACTATTTGTTGTCATAAGGGATGTACTTTAAATCAAAGACAAAGGGAAGTTGAAAACAAAGAGAAAAGATATACTATGCAAACAGCAAGCATAGCAAATTGAGAATCATTATATTAATATCAGATAAAACAGACTTCAAAATAAAGGATGTTACCAGAGATAGAGAAGAACACTTCTAAATGATAAAAAGAGTCAAAACATAAGGATGAACTAAAAACCATATGTGTGTATGTACCTAATGTCAAAATCTCAAAGTAGGTAACACAAAAATCAGTAAGGTTAAAGAGAGAAATAGATAATTCTACATAGTCAAAGACTTTTTCTTTTCTTCTTTGTCAATTAATAGAACAATTAGAAAAAAAAAACTCAGTAAAGACATAGATGATCTGAACAGCACTGTCAGTCCTTTTGACCTAATTAATATTTATACAATCCTATATCCAGCAATCTTAGAATATACATTTTTCAAGTGCACATTGTATGTCCATCAATACAGGCTATATGTTAAACTATAAAACAAACCTAAATAAATTTTTCAAAATTCAAATCATACAGCATATATTCTCTGACCACAATGTAGTTAAATTAGAAACTAGGAGTTATTAGATAATAGTAAGACATTAGGAAAGCATAAAATACTTGAAAACTAAATTACAAACTACTAAATAATTCATAGGTCAGAGAAGAAACTATAAGGGAAATTATTAAACATTTCCAACTAAATGATAAGGAAAATTGAGCTCACTAAAAAGTACGGGATGTAACTAAACCAGTGCTTAGAGGGAAATGTATAGCTTTAAATAGATATATTAGGAAAGAAAGGTATTTAAAATTAATGACCTAGGTTTCCATCTTAAAAAGATAAAAAAATAGAAAAAATTAAAGCCAGAATAGGTAACAAGGATGAAATAAGAAATATAATAATGGAAATCAATGGAAAACAAACAATGGAGAAAATTTTAAAAACTAGGCTTAGCAATATTGATGAAATATAAAACAAAGAAAACAGACTCCCAATATCAAGAATAAAAGATTATCATTTTGAATTGCACAGATATTAAAACGATAATAAGGTAGTTTTATGACCAAGTTTATGCCTATAAATTTGTCAACTTAGATGAGAAAATTAATATTTAAAAAATATACCTAGTCCAAATTGATACAAGATAAAACAGAAAAATCTGTTTAGCCCTACATATATTAAAGTTAATGAACTTCTTATCCAAAATCTATAGGCACTCCAGACTCACATGGTCTCTCTCAAAAAATTCTCTCAAATATTTAAGGAAGAAATATCACCAGTCTTAAGCTTAGTGAAAAAAAGAGTAGGGAAGAATTAGCAAGTTATTGTTACAAAACCAGCACAAACCTAATATTAAAATCTTACAAGGCGAATACAAAAAAAATTGCAGCCCCCCAAATCCTCTTTACTATTGGTAAAGATACTACCAGAATACTAGCCAAATACAGCAGTATATCAAGAGGATACTATATCAAGATTAAGTAAGGTTAATATAGAAAAATCAATTTCATTTTTATATGTCAGTAGCAAAAAATTAGAAAATGAAATTTAAAAAACAATTCACTTTACCATAAAAACAAAAACCACAAACTAAGTAGTAAATTAAACAAAAGATGTGTAAGACTTCTACCCTGAAAACTGAAAAAGTGAGAAAATATTTAAGAAGATCTAAATAAACAGACAATTCATATATTCCACTGATTGGAAATTTTTAATTTTATACAGAAATGAAAAGGGCTTAGAATTTCCAAAGCTAGATTGAAAAAGTACAGAATAGAAGACTTACACTATCTGACTTCCAGACATACTGTAAATCAAAACGATGTGGTACTGTATAAGGGTTGATAGAATAAGGAGCTCCCAAATAGATCCTCACTTTCAACAAAGGTGCCACATCCAATGGAGAAAGGAAAACCTTTTTAACTAATGATTCAGTTTTATATATATATATATATATGTATCATCTATATATATATGTTTTCAGATTATTTTCCATTATAGGTTATTACAAGATATTGAATATAGTTCCCTGTGCTATACAGTAAACCCTTATTTTTATCTATTTTATGTATAGTAGTTTATATGTATTAATCCCATACTCCTAATTTATTCCCCCACTTCCCCTTTGGTAACCATAATTTTGTTTCTATGTCTGTGAATCTGTTTCTGTTTATTTATGTAGATTCATTTGTACTTTTTTAGATTCCACTCATAAATGATATCATATAATACTTGTCTTTCTCTGTCTGACTTCACTTAGTATGATATTCTCTAGGTCCATCCATGTTGCTGCAAATGGCAATATTTCATTCTTTTTTAGGGCTGAGTAATATTCCATTAATATAATGGAATATTAATACATATATTCTAAATAGTGCTGTTATGAACATTGGGGTGCATGTATCTTTTCAAATTAGAGTTTTCATCTTTTCTGGATATATGCCCAGGAATGGGATTGCTGGATCTTATGGTAGCTCTATTTTCAGTTTTTAAGTAACCTCCATACTGTTTTCCATAGTGGCTACAACAGTTTACATTCCCACCAACAGTGTAAGAAAATATATACCTTTACTTTTCTTAATCTCAATTTCTTCTTCTGTAAAATGATATTTATAAAGATTAATTAATTATAAAACATAAATTATAATTACATACTATATACAAATATTTATTAATTACCAATATAAAGGAATGTTATGAAGTTTACATGAGATAATGAATACAGTCTACACACTGTGTATTGTAAATGGTAGATTCTATTACTGCTGTGATTATATTAAAAATCACATTTAAACTGCAAGGGTCAGAGCCACAACTTGAAAAATCTGTTATGCTGTGAAAGGATTTTAGATTTCATATATGGTAGACAATGGAAAGTCATTGAATAATTTTATCCAGAAGAGTACCATGATACAGTTTGCATTTTAAAGAGATCATTCTTCTTGCAGTATAGAGGTGAATTGGAGGGCACAATAAGAAAACAGATATAAGACTATTTCAGTTGTCCATGAGAGAAATAAAAAAAAGTTTGAACCAAGTCAACCACAGAAACAGAGAAAAAAGTATAAGTATGAGATTATAAAAAGCTGGAAATAATGGAGCATGGTTACCAATATAATGTTGCAACATGGAAAAGGAAGGAATCAAGAATGACATTCAGCCTCCAGAAGGATGATGACTTCATCAAGATAGCAAATCCAATGGGAAGTACAGGTAGGAAGGTAGGCGGTAGGAGGGTAGGACTAGATTAATAAGATAAGGTTGGTTTTGAAGAAGTAGAGTTTGAGTTGCCTATAATACATAAAACCACAGGGATCTATCACACAATTTGGTTATGTTGGCTTCAACTCGGAGTTTAGGACATTTGTGGGTTTCCTACATATAATACTTAAAGTTATGAGACCATATGTGACTGCTTATAGAGATTAGAGTGATAAAAAGAGAGCTAAGGATTAAACTTTGGAAAACATAAATATATAAAACATAGGTAGAAGAAAAAGAACTCAAAAATGGAGGCCGAGAAAACACATCCATATAGTACAAGGGAAATCAGGAGGTACTCATGCTGAGGAAGCCAAGGTGGAAGTGTAACAAGAAGGAAACAGTCAACCTTACCAAATGCTTCAGGTAAGTAAACTAAGATTAGGAGAGAAGAAATGCCATATGATTTAACAATCACTGGGTGGTTTGTGATGTCTATAGAGGAGTTTCATTGCAATGGTGATCAGACTGTAGATAATAATCAGACTGTAGAAGGTTGAAGTATGAATGAAACATTCTAGTAAACTGTTTTTTTTTCCCCCAAAACTAAGCACAGCAATGTTTCAGGTCCCAAGTCTTCTTCCAGAATTTTGCTACACCCTATCAAAGGTGAAGTCTGTTTCTTATTTCCTTGAACTGGAATAAGACTTTGTGACTGTCTCAATGAACAAACTATAGCAGTGTGACTTCCAAGTTTAGATCATAAAGGAAATAAAGATTTTGCCTCTCTCTCTGTCTGTCTCTCTTCTTTCTCTCCTTCTCTCCCTTTCTCTCTCATCACTGGTTCTTGAAACTTACCAACCATGTTGTGAGGAAGCCTAGGTCACATGGAGATTCTACATATATTCTGGCCGAAGGACCCAGCTAACTTCTCAATGCTAACACCAGCACCAACTTCAAGAGTGAGCAATTCTTTGAATGATTTTAGTCCCTATCTTTTGAGCTGCTCCAGCTGAGACATCCGAGGCAGAGATGAGCCATTCCCTTTAAGCCATTCTCAAATGGTAGATTACATATGCTAGATGTTTTAGGCCACTAGGTTTTTGACAATATTTTACAGCCACAATAAATAGTACAGATGCAAAGGAAAAGAAACCATAAATGTAAATTATTCTTTGGAAGTCCTTAGCACTGAAGAATTACAGGAGAAAATGAAATTAATATCCAGATGAAGATAGAAGGTCAAGAATGTTTGGGAGTTTTTAATTTTGTTATCAAAACAGGGTCATCATAAGAGGAATCAACATGGTGGAGTAGGAGGACATGGAACTCATCTCCCCCATGAATGCATCAAAAATACATCTGCATGTAGAAAAACTCTCACTGAAAACTAAATGGAGGCTAGCAGAAAGACTCCTATACAACCAAGGCTGTAAGAATGGAAAGAGAAGCAATCAGGTTGGGACCTGTGCCCCTGGGAGGGAACTCAGAGAAAAAGCAAAATTGCATGGACAGAGACCCTCAATGGGAAGTGAGCAGCTAGAGCCACATATTGGACACCCCAGCCCTAGGGTCCAACAAATGGAAGACAAGTCGCCTTCTCTTGTTGGAGGGCTGGTGGGACTAACAAGAGGGCTATGGGAAGCCCAGACTCTCCTCATGAGGAATGTGTGAATGCTTGCTTGTTCCCAAAGTAGGGTGAAGAGACTGGATTGAAATTAAAACTGCACAGTTGGCTGACTCATTTCCCACACCACTCCAGCATGCATCTAACCTAAGCTGGCTGTTTGTGTCCTGTAGCAGCTCCACACAGGAGCAAGCAGGGCTGCAGTGGCCAAGGAAACTACTTGGCCAGCCATGAGACCCTGAGGCGGCTCAAACCTTAAGTGACATCTAAACAGGAAGGTGGTAGCTATTACTGGTGATTGCACAGGCTGTGCATCAGAGGCAGTCCAGACTTCTGACAGTGACCAGACCACCACAGCCTGCACCCCAGCCCTTGTCAAATACTCACACCTGCCCCTCTTGTTCCAGCACTGTTCCCCTCTGGGGCGAGGTAAGCCAGTGCCTGGAGGGGGAACCGAGCTAGCTCAGAACCAACCATCAGGACTTCTGCTCCAGCAACTTGAGACCTGACCCTGCCCTCAATAGGGCAGTGACACCAACCAAGCAGAAGGGAAGCTCTGCGTCACACCTGGCTCCAGGCCTAACCCCTCCTTATCCAGCCCCACCTCTATCAAAGTAATAGCTGCCAGCACACTCTGAGAAAAGACATGACTTCTGTTCACATGAAAACCAGCTGCCCCATCAAATCCAACAAGACAGCAAAAAGAAAAAACAAATTTAAAAAAAAGGAAAACAATTTTTCTATTAAAAATGAAGGTGCTGGGATTATTTCAAACTATGTACATAGCTAAGGGATACATGTTTATGCTGTTTGGAGGATGCTCCATTTCATTTTGACAGCAAAACCAGATTAAAGTATGTACAATAAGATATCACTGTGAATTTTCTTCTGACCATTCTTATAACTGCAGAAGTGGTTCAAAGACCTATGTTCAATTTGCAGATGTGCATGTACCTGCATGGGAAGTACTGAATTATATAAATGTTTATTTCCTGTTTGTCCTATTTAGTACATACTATGAAGCAAATTCTCCATGCTTTGTTCTTTATTAGATAAATGAATCCATAATCAGTCTTTGCACAGTGAAAATAAGCAGTAAGAAAATATTCCCATTAAAGTTTGTTCTGAATTATGTTCTGTTTTTCTAGCTCAGCACTGGAGACTTTCCTGTATTTGATAATCTCTTATGTAACTACCATTATTGCTAATATTTCTTCTTTCTCTCACCTCAGTGATAAATGTGTACTTCTTGTTCATAATTTTTAGCCCAATTTTAAAGAGATAAGTGGATCATTTTCATTATGAACATGGAGCTGTGAGTTAACTTCATGGCACTTCAGCTTGTTTCTTTGTAACACGGAACAATTATAGCAACTTCATGGATTTTGGTCAGTACCAAAGATATACCACTCTTGATGTGTAAATCTGTAAGCTATGAATTATTCTCCCCAACAGTTTCATCTTAGAAAGACTCTTGTTTAAAGACTATTTTCTATGCTGAAGGAACCTAAAATATTTGCAATATTTAAAAATATTTTGAAACTCTATATTTGTTTAGTAGTAAGAAGATTACTTTCTCGTCTTCATCTATAAAATGAGGATAATAATATCCAACTTGTAGGATTGTGGTAGTTCAGTGAAAAACTTATATACAAATCCCTAAGAAGAGCACAGGGCATATGGTAAGCTCGCAGTAAATACATTGTTATTATCAATATTGCATAACCATGTCCACACGCAAACATTCAGAGACAACAGGGACCAATATGGAAAATAATCTGTTGTTTTCATTACATGAGGTTAGTTGATTTTCTCCAGGGAACATGTCCCAAGATACTGGATATGAACAGGGGCTGAAGATTTTTGCCAGCATATATAAAGATCTATTCCTCTTCTTCTTTTACTTTATGCACTCAATAACACATTTTGTAAATTTCCTGAACATGTTATTCATTAAGTGTCAGCCTAGTCAGCTTGCATTTGTAAGAAAAATGTATTTCTCAATTGGAAGAAGAAGCTATGTCTCATCAAGTAGGAGACACAAGAAAGATAAGAACTGTGAGGATTATTTATTTACACACATAGATGCTGTTTCCTATGTGGTATCCATTGTTTTAAGCACTTTAACCATATTAATTAATTTAGAAATCATTTTATATATATATATATATAGATAGATAGATAGATAGATAGATAGATAGATAGATAGATATGATTATGGTAGCCTCTATTACTCTTTCTGTTTTACATATAGGAAAATTGACACACACAGGGTTAAGCAAATTTTTCAAGATCATACTGCTAATAATTGGAGTTGACTTGAACACAGGGAGTCTGGGTCCAGAGCCCTTGCTGTTAAGCACTACATAGGCTCTTTCTAGAAACTTTTGGTGCCCTCTGTCATACAGCTTTTTTTTGCATTCTGGTCACTATCTCACCTTTTGGCCTTTTGCTTTACTAGGTCATTGATTCAATCTCCATGTGAGAATGTTTACTATCTTATCACTACTTGGCCAAGCAAGCATGGTTAGTGGAAAGCACTCAGATCTGAGAACCAAAATTTAGATATTGTTATCTTTGTTGTGTGAACTCTACTTATTCCACTATCTTCCATAAAGCATTATTTTTTGTCTGAATTTCATAAGGGAAGATCTATGCTTAAGTAAGAGGGAAATGATAAGATAAAGAAACTTAAATAGAAATTTTAAATCACAGAATTTCCAAAAAATTGATATTCTGGGATTCTTCACAGATAGATCTAAGAAAAATTATTTTACAATCTCATTTTGAATGAAATACTTTTTATACAGAAAATCTCAAAATTTCATACCACTAATGTTTTGAAGAAAAGATTTTGGAAATTCTTGGTTACTTAGTTTAACTCTGAAACATAGTTTCTTATTTTTATGAAAAAGAGTTTATTTTGTATGATTCTAAATAGAAAAAAATGCTTTAATTATGAAAAATAAGGAAGGAAATCAATGGTATTTATATTCACTTTGATTCATTATTATGTTTTCATGCAAAATCTGATCAAATATCTAGAAAATTTCTTCCTTAGGAAGCTGGAAGATAAACTAAAAATCAGGCTGAAATTAATACTCAAACTAATACTAATACAGTGAGTCTTCTGTAAATTTGTGTCTCATTTCTTAATGGCAGAAAATCTATATTACTCATCTTTGTATCCCTTGTGCCTAGCGGAGTTCTTTGCACAGAATAGCTCTGGATGGAATGAAACTAGTATGGCAAGCTTTTACAAGAAAATTCCAAGTAAGAATGACCACTGAGAGTGCCATTTAGGTTTGTTTTCACTAACATTGCAATGTTTTTGTAATACAAAAGATATGCCCCTTAAATCCAAGGACAGCTTTATTGTTGACCAAATACAGAAAAAAAAAATACGCTTGTTGATGGGTGGAAAACAACTTCTGAAGAGCTGAACAGAAGTATTTAAAATGAAGTGTTTTCAATTTGTCATTTCTTATGTTTTCCTAAAGTTACAAAATAATTTCTATTCAAAAATGATTTTTTAATGGATCAATTCTCTCACTGTAGTGTGATAATTTTTAACACCTGAAATGTCTCTTCAAATCCAAGAACTTCTTCAGTCCGTGGTGCTCAGTGCTTTATACTGAATTTCTATAAGCCACATCAAAGCTTTCTTTAACAAGCCTTTTTGAGTATCTACTGTGTAATCATTCAGTTTCCTTTCTCTCACCAAAGTTCAATGTTTTATAGGTCCTAGAGTTAACAATAAAAACTCTGACACCCAATCATGTTAACTTAGACCATCACAGACATAACCTCAGGTTTTGTAAAAAAAAATCTGCTTTGTTTTGTGGGACATAGAAAGAGACAGAACATTAATTTTATTGACACGTTATACCATTGTACAATTAACAGTATTGCTACTAAAAGTATGGAGACCCTGGATATCTTAAAGCCATATGGATTAATGTCCAGTGTCTAAAAACTGAGACTTTGGGGCAGCGCCAAAGGAGACAGTAGTTCTCAAAAGCATGTAAGTGGTCCCAGGGTGAATCAACGCAGGCTGACAGTGCTACTTATGAAAAGTGCTGCTCATCTATATCCACAGGAGGTGAAGATATAGAACCAGAACATAGGAAGAAAATACCTTCTTCCAGACTCAAATATGAAGTCTACCTCTGTTGCCTGCTAACAATAGAAGGCCCAAGCACTTCTATTTTAACACCCTGTGTTCAGCATACTGAATTGTTCTGTTAAATTTGGATATAACTAATATAAATATAACTCTTCCACAATGGTGGAATATGAAACTCACTGAAAATATTATATCTTGTTATACATCCTTTTCTTCTCTCTCTGTTTCTGTCTCTCTCTTCACAGTCATGTACTTACATAGCTGTTTAAGGATATTTTTCTCCACAAATATTTTTCAGTATGTAATTCTTGGGCTCTAAAACCATAAGTAATGATGTCATACACCCAGACTTTAAATATCTAGCTCTGACCTATGTGTTACTGACTTAACAAAGTCTATAAAAATTTCAAATGCTTGGCAGATTTTTCTGCATTTTAATAGCAACTGTTAGATTTTTTTTTTTTAAGATGTTGGGGGTAGGAGTTTATTAATTAATTAATTTATTTTTGTTGTTTTGGGTCTTTGTTTCTGTGCAAGGGCTTTCTCTAGTTGTGGTAAGTGGAGGTCACTTTTCATTGTGGTGCACGGGCCTCTCCCTATCATGGCCTCTCTTGTTGCGGAGCACAGTCTCCAGACGCGCAGGCTCAGTAGTTGTGGCTCACGGGCCCAGTTGCTCTGTGGCATGTGTGATCCTCCCAGACCAGGGCTCGAACCCATGTCCCCTGCATTAGCAGGCAGATTCTCAACCACTGAGCCACCAGGGAAGCCCAGCAATCGTTAGATTTTTAAAAATAATTATTGGTTCTATATTTATATCCTTAATGCCTCAGGGCAAAAGCAAATATCTTCCAAATACAACCTACTTCCTTAATAAAGGTGATATTTATTTGAGATTCGTTTAGTAGAGACTTTCAACAAATACATGTCATGCACTCTTACATAGAAAGGTATTAGAAAATGTCAAAATAAAACAATAAATCCAATAACGAATATATGGTGACTTAAATAGTGACTTTAATTATACACCTAAACTGTAGAATTACACCCTGTAATGAGATACACATACCAACCCCACCCCCACATCTCAGACAAAACTTTACTCTTCTTAGATATAGAATTTAGACTTTATTTTGAAGTTAATTCAAAAGTAAAAAATAAAACAATAAAAAGCAAAACAAGATAGATACTATAATTACTCTACACAATTTCTGATGTTTAATTAAGAATTAACATTTAAGGAAGCAGGACCAAATGGCAAAAAATTTGCAATAGAAATGGACCTACATATCATCCAGGGTAATGGGACATGGACATAAAATAATTATTATGGATATGTTCATAGAAATAGAGGGAAATGTCGAGAGAGAGAACTGATTTGTGTAAAAAAAAAAAGAATCATATGTATATACTAATGGAGATGAAGAACTTGATAGTTTTGTTATAACAACAAATTAGACCTGCAATAAGAACAATAGTAAATTAGAGGACAGAGCAAATCAGTACACAAAGAGAAAAAATAAAGGATGAAAATACCAAAAGGATTGAAAAGGGTATGGTGAAAAGATTTAATACCAAATATAATTGGAATTACAGAGGAGGAGAAAAACGGGAGTGGGGTAAAAACAATAATTGAAAACATAGTAGTTGAAAATTTTCTAAAACTGATTAAAGGTATCAGTCAGTGTGATTCAATAATTTCTATGGACCTAGGAACAAATGGCACACACCTAGGCACATAATAATAAAATCTACTTCAAAAAAAAAAAAAGAAAAGAAACGAAAATTGAAAACCTTTAGAGTAAGCAGAGAAAAGGCAGATTGAGGGAACATCAGTGAGACTGACAGCTGACTCATCAACAGAAATGATAAAACCAAAGACAACAAATTGCTTTGTTAAAGTGCTGAAAGCAGTAGCTGTCAACCTCAGATTCTACACAGAGGAAAAAGTATTCATTAGTAGATAATGCAAAATAAATCATTTCTAGACAAAGTTTGAGATAATTTACTGTCAACAGTCATGCACTTCAAAAAATACTAAAGGATGCTCTTCAGACGAAAGAAAATAATCTCAGATGGAATCACAGAAATACAGAAAGGAATGAAGAGCACCAGACATGGTAAATAATGGAAAACACCACTAGAAATCTGAGTATATTGGTTAGGATCTAACAAGGAGACAGAAACCAAACCAATTATTAGAACAAAGAAAATTTTATGTAAAGATTTGTTCACTAATAAAAGAAAGCTAACTACTAAAAGGGGCAAAAGAAGACTCTAAGAAGCACATAAGTAGCACATACAAACAAAACAAACAAACAGAAAAACCCAGTTGTTATTCCTAGGCGGAGAGAGAATGAAAAATAAAGAAACTGAAGCCTCAGAGACTGTCCCTCCCTACTCTCCCCCTGCGTCTTCCCAAAACTGAGATTCATCTTTTTTTCTTTTTAAGAAGGCATGACTTCCATAGGAACACACTACCTCATAGGGTGAAGAAAGATTCCAGAAGGTACAGGCCAGAAATGGTCTTTAGAAATGATTGGCCACAGATGGAAATTGTCAGCAGGCTGGAACTGATTTAAGGATATAGCTCTCTAAGTTGGGAAACAGTTCCCTGAGGATATGACCAGAGCTGCTGTGCAAGCAGCCCACTGGAGCATCTCAGAAGCAGCCATTGGGTAGCTAGAAATAGGTTCAGCCAGGGCTACCAAAAAAGCACAACTAGAGCTTATGGAAATGGCCACTGGGTAGGGAGAGCAAGGCCTGAGGGTGCAGATAAAACTGGCCTGTGAGGTCTGTAGGGCACCCTTGCTAAATAAACCATGGAGGACCTTTACATAGAAGAAAAGTGTCTTCCTGCTTCTTTACCTTCTGTTGTCACTACAGTTTCCTCTATTAGCAAAGTCTGACCTTGCTTCAGACAGCAGAAGAAATGTTCAGAGGGTACAGCCCGAGTATCACAAAGCAGGAAAAGAAAGGTGGATTTGTAGATGAGAACAATAACTTGATATTGGTTCACTGATATTGTCTTGTGTGGTTTAATAATGTGTATAATTGCAATGCATGTTAATAATAGCATAAAATTGAGAATTAAGTGAAAGAGTTATTTTCCTGGGCTTTTTAGTATATCTACAAAACAGAAAATGTACCAATTTAAAGTAGAATGTACCAAGTCAAAGGTATTTATTGATATCTCTAAGGAACGTACTAGAAGAATAGTAAAAGACAGTATGACTAATAAGCTCAGTTGGGAACAGATAGAATCATGAAACATGCTTGATTCAACAAATAGAATATAAGAAAGGGAATAGAAAAAAAGTAATGAAGCAAAAAGCAAAAAATAATGTGGTAGATAAAACTCAAATCAGTATTTACATTATGGGTATAAGCTAAATTCACAGTTTAAAAGAAAGATTTTAAAACTGGAATAAAAAGATACAAAGACAGGGCTTCCCTGGTGGCGCAGTGGTTGAGAGTCCACCTGCCAATGCAGGGGACACGGGTTTGTGTCCCGGTCCAGGAGGATCTCACATGCCGCGGAGTGGCTGGGCCCGTGAGCCATGGCCACTGAGCCTGTGCGTCCGGAGCCTGTGCTCCGCAATGGGAGAGGCCACAGTGGTGAGAGGCCCGCGTACCACAAAAAAAAAAAAAAAAAAGATACAAAGACAGATTGAGATTGAAAGTAAAATAATAAAAAAAGATACACTGTAAAAACTGTAACTAAAAGAAAGCCAGGAAAAGTATATAATAATAGACAACTCAGACTTGGAGGCATGAAGTATTGTCAGGAACAAAAAGGGAGTTGTCACAATAATAAAAGGGTTAATTCAACAGAAACATAATATTCCATAATTTATGAAATTCATATAATATAATTCATATCATAGATATAAAATATCCATAGAAAATTCTAGCAGGATTATAGGAGAAATAGAAAAACCTATAATTATAGCTGGAGATTTTATCATACCTCTGTCACTGAGGAAAAAAAAAAAGACCAAAATTTAGTAAAGAATAGAAGATTTAGACATCATGATTAACAAAATGTTCTAATTTACATGTTTAAGCATGGCATCAACAAATGTGGAAAACATTTTATATTCAAGTACTCATGGAACATTTACCAAAATTGACAAATTATTATGCCATAAGGCAAGCCACATCTTGATTCAGAGGATTTGCCTCCCATGGAGAATTTAAGCTAATACTCAATATTTTTTTAAAAATCTAGAAACTCCCCAAATGCTTGACATTAAGCCAACACTTGTACATAACCCATGGGTTATTTCAAAATGAATATTAGAATATATTTTGAATAAATATTAAAATGCTACTTATCAAAATGTGAGGAGCAGCTAAAGAGACATGTTTAGATATAAGTGCATAAATTAAAATATAAAAATGGTTAAAAGTTAACAATTAAAATTATCTATCTCAGAAACCTACAAAAAAGAACAGCAAATTATCTCCAAAATATGGAAAAAGGAAATAATGACAGTATGAGCAGAATTTCATGAAATAAAAACAGACATGCAATAGAGAAGGGCAGAAAATCCAAAAGCTGATTCTTTGTAAGAGCAAATAAAATTGTTTATCCCTTGGCAAGACTGAAAAAAAAAAGAGAGAGAAAGAACAAAAACAATTTCAGGGATAATATGGAGGACATAATCACATATCCAGACATATTATACAAGTTAGGAGAGAATATTATGAAAACTAAGCCAACAAAATTAAAATATAAATAAGATGAAAATTTTTAGAAAAATATTTAACAAAAGTAAGGAGTAAAAATTTCAATGACCTTATGTTCATTAAAGAAATTTAATCCATATCTAAAACTTTACCACAGAGAAAACTCCAGATCCAGATTGCCTCAACAGTAAATGAAACTGATTTTTTCATTTGCAATGTAACACTCTTACACAACTCTTTCAGAGGGTATAAAAAGACTTCCCAAGCTGTTTTATGAGATCAGTATTATGTTGAGAACAAAAGTTGAAAATGGCATTACTAAGAAAAATAAATTACAAAACAGTGGCAAAATCCTAAACATAATATCAACAAGTGTAATCTAACAGTATATAAAAAGGATGCCACATCATGACTAAGCAGAGTTACTTCCAAGAATGCATGTTTGATTTTGCGTTAGGCAGTTAATAAAAATAATTCACTATATCAGCAAGATGAAGGAGAAAAACCACCTGATTGTAAATATACCCAAATCACTCGATAGGAGGCAAAACTCATAATAAAAACCATTGGCACACTAAGAGTAGGTGGGAATGTTGTTAACCTAATAACCTACAAAAAGTTCTTTGGCAAAAAATTATACTTAATGATGAGCTACCAAGTTTCTTGTGTGTAGAAACAAAATAAGATAACAGAGTACTAACACCAATTTTATTTAACATTGACCTGGAAAACAAGCTATTCCAATAAGGTAAGAAACATATAAAAAATATAAAGTTTAGAAAGAAATAAGTAGATTTTCATTATTCACAGAAGATTTGATTATGGATACAGAAAATCCAAAATAAAATACAAATAAATTATTGGAATTAGTGAATGAATTTAGCAAGTTCACCAAATACAAAGTCAAAATTTAAAAAATCATTTGTATTCTAATCATTACCAATAAATTAGAAAATTGTATAGAAAAAAACAATCTTTGAAACTAGGTGATGAAATTTCATTTAACTGAGAATAAATTTAATGCAAGACTTCAACAGGTAAAGCTACAAAATACCAAGAAAAATGAAAAACCTAAATAAATGATGGAATATTGTGTATCCATGGATTGGTAAAGTCAATGTTGTAAAGATGTTATTTCTACCCTAATTATTTACAGATTCAATACAATCTCAATTAAAATTCTAAGAGATTTTTTTTGTTTGGTTGTTTTTTGGGGGCAGGGTGGAGGGGTAGAAACTGACAAGCCAATTTAAAAAACGTTTATGGAAATTTAAAAAGTCAAGAATAGCAAAAACAATATTAAAAGAAGAACAAAGTTGAGTGAGGACTTATACTACCAGGTATAAAAACTTATTACAGAGCTAGTGTAATTAAAACAGTATGGTTCTTGTGCAAGGGAAAACAAATAGATTGATGGCAAATAATCTGAAAGTCCAAAAACAAACCCACGTCTCTGTGGTCATTTTACAACAAAGGTGACACAGTAGTGCAGTTGGGAAAGGATGGTCTTTTAAATAAATAATGTTGTGTTTATTGGTGTAGTTATCAGAAAAAGATGCACCTTAACCTCTAATTCACACATATAAATATAATTTTTTACCTCCTTTGTAGGTATAAATGTGAAATTTAAAACAATAAACCTTCAGGGCCTCCCTGGTGGCGCAAGTGGTTGAGAGTCCGCCTGCCGATGCAGGGGATACGGGTTCGTGCCCCGGTCTGGGAGGATCCCATATGCCGCGGAGCGGCTGGGCCTGTGAGCCATGGCCGCTGAGCCTGCGCATCCGGAGCCTGTGCTCCGCGACGGGGGAGGCCACAACAGTGAGAGGCCCGCATACCGCAAAAAAAAAAAAAAACAATAAACCTTCTAGAAAATAACATAAGAGAATATTGTTGTGGCCTTGAGATTGGCAAATATTTAAAAAATAGGAATCAAAGAACACCTATTATAAAGGAAAAGATAGAAATTAAACTGCCTCTAAGTAAAAAATCTTTTCTTCATCAAATATTCCATTGATAAAGTGAAAACCCCAACCACAGAGTAGATAACAGTTTTTGAAATACTGATATTTTTACAAAGGACTCATATCCAGATCATGTACAAAATTTGTATTAAGCCATAAAAAAAGGACAGGTGGCACAACAGAAATATTAGCAAAATATCTGAACAAAAAGAATATATCAAATTGACTATAAGCATATTAAAATGTGTTGAATGTCATCAATCATCAGGATAATGCAAGCTACACCCTCAATCATATGCCATTCCACTTAGAATGGTTTAAAATTCATAATACCCAGTTTGGGTTCAAATGTGGAGCAACTGCGACTCTCATGCATTGCTAGTGGGAGTGTAAATTAGTTCAACCACTTGGAAAATTACTTTGAAATATCTACTAAAATTGAAAATATGCATCTTTTGGTCCTGCAATTCTAAACTAGGTAAAAATATAACAAAAATGAGAACTAAAGACATATACAAGAATGTTCATAGCAACATTATTCAAAATAATTCCAAACCAGAAGTAAATGTTAAAAACATTTAACAATAGAATAAGCATCAACAAAAGAATGAATAAAATCATTTTATATTAATATAACCCAGAAATTAGAATGAACAAAGTGTTGCCTTAGGCAGAAACAGGAAGAAACCACAGATATAATATTGAAAAGAGGAAGTCAAACACAGAAGAGTACATATAATATTATTCTATTCATGTAAAACACACACACACACACACACACACAATAAAAGGACAAAACCAAAAACTAGTTGATGGGGATAGAAGTAAAAATATGGTTTCCTTAAGATAGTTAATGACTAGATGGAGGCTTAAGCAAGGATTTGTGGGTACTGGTATCTTGGACTTGTGTGGAGTCTACATGGTTGTATTCATTCAGTTTATGGAGCTATATGCCAAAGATTTTGGGGGGTTTCATATTATATTTAATTAAAAATATATCTACAATAATATCAACAACAATAATAAATATGACTCTCTTTTGTTGACAAATTTTCCTAAGTTAACGTACACAGTGCTTTTTAGTCTGTTTCATTTAATTCTCACATCAGTCTCATGAGTATATTTATTAATTATGTTGATAACGCATTGATTCTAGGAAGGTTAATCAACTTCCTTGTCACTGGTAAAGCTGCGATTAAAGCCCAGGTTTGCTGACTTCAGAAGACATGCTCTAAATCACTCTACGGTACCTTCCCCAACACATTGAATCATATCGCATGCACTGAAGGGAACAGCTTCAGGCTGAAGGTCTGTCTTACTAGAGGAGATACAAATGAGAAGTATGATAAAACATTTAGGCTAGAATGACTGAGTGCCACTTGGGACATAATTGCTGCAATCAAGTTATGAAAGAATCCAGACAACACTGGCAGAATTACTGCTATTGACTCAGATGAGCTGAGGTTTGAAAGAATGTGCTGTTGGTTATCTAAAATGTCAGCTGGTCACAGGCACCATCCAAAATGGTTCAGAATCATGACAAGCAGGGTAGTCCAAGAGGTAGGAAAAATGACAAGAAAGAGTCAGTGAATATTAATGAAACATTCTCAGATAACACAAGGGTGAAGTAAGGTGGGTTGTTTTCATCTTCTTAGAGCACCTATTCATTTCTCATATGGTCCAGGGAGTACCTGGTTGAGAGGTTTTAAAAGTGGGTAGTGGGAAAGGCAGGAAATAGAGAATATGGCTTGAATACCTTAAAATCTACCCTACAACCATAAAAATCACCCTGATCCACTTAGTAAAATTAATAAAATTTCTTATCTGATTCATAGGCTTCGAACAAAATGTTATGTATCAGTGCATCTCAAACTTTCTCCCAAATACCATCAATGACTGAAGACAGTGAAGTCAAAACCCTCAGGGTTCTAGGGAAACAGTGCAAATTATCTGAAGCAAGCATAAAATTTCTTTGAAAGTTAGTGTTTTATTTTAAAATTTCATGCTTATTTTGCCTTCTACTTCATAATACACCTATGTTTGACTTAATATGAAATCATTAATATGAAATCATAAGTAATGTTTCACATTACTTAGAATAAAATTGGTCTTCTAGAAAGCTTTGCCAACCCCTTTCATGCTTAAGTATCTCCATTGTATATACCCATGGAATCTGAGAAAAGCTGCTATAAGAAAAAGACTTTAATGCTATTAACTGTAAAAGCCTGTGAGAGTATTGTTTGTCATCATTGTTATTATTGTTTTTATCATAAGAACACTACTTTGGTAAGAAAATTAGTTAGGAAGCAAATATTCAGCTGTGTTTTCCATCGGACATCTGTCCTAATGGGTAGATGCAGTGTGATGAGGGCTGGCTCTATGCTTCAGGGCCAGACCATCCTGGGGTTTCCATCCTGCTTCCTTTCCCAGGGATTAGCAACAATCCAGGTGGTTTGCCTTACAGCTTGGTGCCTGACAGTATGGGCTTCTGCCCATTAAAAACTATTTCAACAAATCACTGAACACGGAGTTTCTATGAAAACCGAGAATGTCAGGCACTACTTGACAATTTAACTGCATATGTACCTGCCATGAGTTATTTACCTGCCTGTTAATCAATTTAACCATAAATACTATTGTAAGAAAAAGAGAAACTAATTAAAAATCAGCTTACATGTGAATCAATAATCCCTCCAATGCATGATTTGTGAAAAGAGAACTAGATGACTAATAAATCAATTAGGGTCTCTCTTCTACCCTGGGGCTCAGAAAAGACAAGAGATTGTTTCATAGTATGAACTGGATAGTGCCTTGTGACTTAGGGGCAATTCAATTCTTTAACTTGCCTGAATAAAACATTTTAAATATCTAGTGACTCTGTTACTGCTTCTACTGTAAACTCCAAATAGTCCACTGGTCAAAAGGAAAAATGTGCTAGAACAGAAAGACCTATACACATGACAGTTTAGAATTTAAGACAAGACTGGCATCAAATGTTCCTGGTACAACTTTCAACCTCATCACTTACTGGCTGTGTGAATTTGGGGAAATGACTTCATGTGGGGAGTCTTGGTTTCCTCATTTGTAAAATGGAGTACATACCTCACATGGTTATCCTAAGGATCAAATATGATGTTTGAAGATGCTTGGGGTAGTGCATTTTATATGAAGTAGGGAATACACTCTATTGTTATGAGTACAGGTACAGGAGACAGACAGAATATGATTTAAGTCTGGGTTCTTCTGTTTTTTAGATGTGTCATCTTAGGCACATTTCAAGAACTTTCTGAGCCTCAGTTTCCTTATTTCTAAAATTGGAATACTAAAACCTACCATCCTAGATGAATAGATAATATAGTGTCTGACATATGTAAGCATTTAGTGAATGATAGCTACTTGTATTACATTCTGGCTTTTCCCCCAAATTTTCTGAATCTACATGCATATTAATGGATGTGACTGGCAAAATATATTTATTCTGCTATTGATTATACCCAATCATTATTGAGTCATAACATACATGTATTATAATTACTTAGCAATGAGAAGTGTGTGGACAAGAATACCATCTTACTTTCTATGCAGTAGTTAATAGTAACTGTTTTGGGCAAGGCTCAATGCAAAGTACCGTAGGGAGCTGGTATAGGACATGCTGAGGTAAATAGGTGTCTGCCCCCATGGAGCTAAAGATGCATTGCATGAAATAAACTATGGCTGTATATAAATAAGAGAGAAAGCTGAATATAGTGAATGATCTCACGGAAGATAAAAAGGTAAATTTGATCTGACTTAGAGAATAAGAGATGGATTAATGGGGCATTGACAGTTCAGAAGAATTTCAAAGAAATGTGAAAGTTGGATAAGTATATCCTAGGTGAAGACAAGATGAGCCACGACACAAAAGAAATGAACTACAGGGTATGCTTGTAGAATGGTGAATTTTGGCCCAAAGAGAAATTGTCTTCTGGAATCTTCAAGTGGTCTCAGTTTAGTTCTGCTGGAACCCAGAGTGGTGTGAGTTTTTGTGTGTTATTGAGAACTGAAGCTGAAAAAGTAAATTCGGGGTAAAAATTATGGAGGGCTGACTACAGGCTAAGGGATTTTAGGTTTAAAAAATAGATGGTAGGGAGTTTTTGAAGTTTTTTTTTTTTAGCAAAAGTATGGCAAAATGGATTTTAATTAAACATGAAAATTAGTTCTAGTATACATACTATGCATCAGGAATTGTGCTAGGCAGTGGGGATATAAAGAAAAAATGAGACCTGTACCTTATCTTCATTGTGCTTATAGTGTAATAATGGAAACAGATGTGGTAACAATAATTACAATAGAAGTCTGTACAAGTGTCATAGACTTCATTGATTAAAAGAAGCTATTAATTCTATTGGGAGTATGTGTATGTGCATTAGGGGGGTAGTTTAAGATATAAAAGTGGGGGCTTCCCTGGTGGCACAGTGGTTGAGAATTCGCCTGCCGATGCAGAGGACACGGGTTCGTGCCCCGGTCTGGGAAGATCCCACATGCCGTGGAGCAGCTGGGCCCGTGAGCCATGGCCGCTGAGCCTGCGCGTCCAGAGCCTGTGCTCCACAATGGGAGAGGCCACAACAGGGAGAGGCCCGCGTACCTCAAAAACTAAATAACTAAATAAAATATAAAAGTGCTCTCTAAGCTGATAAGGTGATAAAGTCAGATAGGACATACTAGGTAGGGAGGAAGCATATGCAAGAGAATTTAAGTATGATCAATGGGTAGTGTTACAAGAACCTTCAGTTCCATATTTGAAGTTTGAAGAGCATGTGTGTGTGTGTGCATGTGTGTGCATGTGAACATCCATGCACATGTGGGGACATGTGAATACATATATTGGGGAGGCTCAGCAAAAGTGAGAGAGAGAAGAGACTGGAGAGTGGTTGGGAATCCATACCGTCAAACTGAATTATAAAATATAACATAGATTTGAGAATTATAAAATTTTAACTTCATAGGTAGTAAAACACCTTGGTTAAGAGCATGCATGACTTCTAGAGTCAGACTGTCTGGTTCAATAAATCCACTTCTAGTACTTATTATCTCTGTGCTTTCAAGTTACTTAACCTTTATTTTCTTCAGTTCTCATCTGTAACATGGAGGTAATAGCAGTACCTGTTTCATAAAGTGTGTATGTGGATTAATGGGTTAATATTTTTAAAATACTTAAAGCAATATTTGTTAGATGAAAAAAACTAGATAACTCATATATGAATATAGAAAATCTACCAGGTTGGTAGGAGTTAACTGTAACTTAATCACCAACATTGACCTATCTACCAAAAACAAAAAATTAGGGACAGAAGAGGGATGGCCAGCAAAGACACTGAGTCCAGAGAAGCAGTGAGAATTGACCCTCATTAGTTGTTGAAGTTGAGGAGGATCCATGCAGCCCACGCTGAAACAAATGCCTGTGCTTGGATGTATTGAAAGTCTCTAGGCTTCTACTTCCTCAACATATTTCTAAATTAGAAGAAATTTGTTGGGAAAACAAATCAACAAAAATAAATGCCGTGGAAGAGTAGTTCTAGAGACTGTGGGAGGCACTCAATTGAGATTAGAAGACGAAAGAATGTAGAAGCTATTCTTCGGGAAGTGGCAGCAGCAGTAGCTCCAGCAATGTCCATTTCAAGTAGTGCTTCCAGAAGTGGCAAAGGTGAGAGGCACTCCCTCCACTCCTGCTAAATAACAGAGATGGCAGCTCAAGGAATATCAGCTGTGTGTGAACTCTTGGGCTCCTGCAGAGTGATGATGACTTCCTATAGTTTTTAACCTAAGGGTAATAACACAAACCCTTTGTTCCATCAGCCCTTTCAACATTTTTATATCTAACACCCTGAATTAAACGTCTGTCTACTTCAAAAACCTTTCTGTTTCTCTGATTTGATGTTTTATCTAGGACCAATAATCTTAGACTTTGGGTAGCCAGGCTTTTTGTGTTTTACCCCACTCTCTTAAGCAGTGGCTATGATGAGAGACTTGAGAGACTGAATAGCTACTACACTGGGAATGTCAAAGAATTTTATATGGGTTATAGAGTTACAACATAATTTGAATTCAGCCTTGTCATGTTTCTGATATTAATGTAATGACTGACACCCTAAGAATGAGAATAGTTGCATTTGGGTGGATTTGGATGAATCTGAGAACTTTGAAGCTCTGTATTACCATGAGGTTCCCTTGAATATTGATGTAGCCCTTTCTTTTCTATTTGTGGAAACTAGGAAACTCTTGCTTAAAGAAAATCAATGACCTTGCCTGACAATGTCTATTTTTCTCAATTTCCATTCCACTAACCTCCATTTCTATGACTATAATCAAAAACCCCAGATATACCCCAGTGGAAAAAGTACAAAGTCTTAGTATGGAGGAGGCACCTACCCACTAATAAGTACGGTGAGGTTTTTATTTATATCAGAAGAGACTGTAAAAATACAGTACAAACAGACATACAAACCTTCAAGTTGCAAACTTTTAAAGATGCGAACATGCATTCCATCAACATCAGGCATGAGTGAACTTGCAGCCTCCCTCCATCTCCTATTGCTGATGATCCTTCACCTCTACCATCTCCCACCTCCTCTCCCTCCTCCAGTCATTAACTCTTCTTGCTTGTTCACTCGATGCCAGCCCCTGGATGCCAGCTGTTGTACTGTACTACTGTATTTTTCAAGCTACCGTACTGTATGATTAAAAATGTTTCCTTTATTTTTTGTGTTCATTGTTTTTTATATATTATTTGTGTGAAAAGTATTATAAACCTATTATGGTGCAGTACTGTATAGTCGATTGTGTTAGTTGGGTACCTAGGCTAACTTTGTTGGACTTAACAAAGTGGACTTACCAACGTGCTCTCGGAATGGAACTTGTTGGTATGCAAGGGACTTACTGTATGTATGAGAATGTATGTTGTGCTAGATCAACGAAGATGAAATCACATTACACTGGGATGATTTTACTGATATGGCTGCACTTAACTAACAGTTATGGACTGAACTGCCTTCTCCTCCAAGTGTCTCATGGTATAACCATATTTGAAGACAGACTTTTTTTTTTTTTTTTTTTTGCAGTACGTGGGCCTCTCACTGTTGTGGCCTCTCCCGTTGTGGAGCACAGGCTCCGGACGCGCAGACTCAGTGGCCATGGCTCACTGGCCCAGCCACTCCGCGGCATGTGGGATCTTCCCAGACCGGGACACGAACCCGCGTCTGCTGCATCGGCAGGCGGACTCTCAACCACTGTGCCGCCAGGGAAGTCCGAAGACAGACTCTTCAAAGAGGTAAAGTTATATGAGGTCATTGAGTAGATCCTAGTCCATGTGACTATAGTTGAAGATAGGGCCTTCAATGAAGTGACTGAATTAAAATGATGCCATTAGGGTTAGGCTGTAAGCCAGTATCGCTGGTGTCTTTATAAGAAGGAGAGACATGAGTATGAACAAGGAAAGGCCATATGAGGGATGCATTGAGAAGGTGGCCATCTGTAAGCCAAGAAGAGAGTTCTCACGAGAAAGCAAATCCGTCAATAGTTTGATCTTCGACTTCTGGCTTCCAAAACTATGAGGAAGTAAAATTTTATTGTTTAAGCCACCTTGTCTGTGGTATTTTGTTATGACAGCCCTAGCCAACACTGACTCACATATTTAATGTGTTAGCCCCAGAAGCCAGGAGTGAATTAGGCAGTTCATTTAAATGATGGGAAGCCTTTGAACTCATTTGATACCTCAACGCAGTGATGACTAACATTCTATTCCAGGATTTACCTGGAATAATGGAGAATGGTGGTGCTTGGTGGGGGTAGGGTGCAAATGAGAATTACTTGGAAGGCTTGTTAAAACATGGATTACTGGACGCCACTCCCAAAATTTTGATTTAGTAAGTCTGGGTTGAAGGAAGAGAATTTGCATTTTTAACAATTTCCCAAGTGGTCCAGGGGCCATAATTTGAGAATCACCAAGGCAAGTCAAAGGTACTCTTTTTACCAAGGAACTTCTCAAAATCTTGGTAAAGGGAGCACCATAATTCATCAAAAGTTTTCTAGTAAATTTCCTCTGCAGATCGGGAAAAATGGTTGGAAAACAAGGGGCAATAATAGGATGCTGGAGTGGTGAATGCCTGGTGGCAATACTTAAAACCCCAGACACAAGATAGGATAGAGTTAATAGGCAGCAAAGCCAGAGGACAAACAAAAACCCACAGGGAGTTTTAGCAGTGGCTAAGTAATCACTTTGTTCCTTGGAATGGAAGAGATGGACAGCTTACTAAAATACTACTTGATCTAAATAAAATAAAAATAAAATTCTGGGTCTGGTGGCCAGAATTTTGACTTGAATTACCACAAAGGGCTTTTTTCCAATTCATAGATCAAGAGTCACTTTATTCAAGGGAAGGTCAAGTTCTCTTGCACTGCCACAAGTAATACTGTAAATCTTCAACTGTTTACTAAAGGAAATGGAGGGAAGTAGACATGGGGAGGATTATTAAACAATGGCTCAGATTTGACACTAATCCTCAGAGACCTAAAATAACACTGTGGTCCAATAGTCCAAGAAGGGGTTTGTACAGGTCAGATATTAAATCAAACCTTGGTTTTAGACTTTCTCAAAGATAAGTAATTATCATACATAATCGTTCCTGAAAGTACAGTTGAAATGACATTTTTTGTCAAACAGTAAATCCCATATTGACTTCCTGACCCATACAGTAAGGTCTATTATTAGGAAGGGCCAAGTAGAAGTCACTGAAATGTCAATAATAATGAAAATAGAAAATCAAATGAAATATCACAACCATGGGGACATTTCAGAAAGCAGTGCCACTATCAGAGATTTGAAAGCTGCAAGGTAGTGATTGCTATAACATCTTCACTTAACTTACTTTTTGACTTGTGAATAAGACCAATGGATCCTGGAGAATGTGCATTGTCATGAACCTAACCAACTGGTTACTCCAATTGCAGCTTCTGTTCCAGGTTGATCTCTTTATTTTTAACATCTTTGTTGGAGTATAATTGCTTTACATTGTTGTGTTAGTTTCTGCTGTATAACAAAGTGAATCAGCTATACGTATACATATATCCCCATATCCCCTCCCTCTTGCGTCTCCCTCCCACCCTCCCTATCCCACTCCCTAGGTGGTCACAAAGCACCCAGCTGATCTCCCTGTGCTATGCAGCTGCTTCCCACTAGCTATCTATTTTACATTTGGTAGTGTATATATGTTCATGCCACTCTCTCACTTCGTCCCAGCTTCCCCTTCCCCCACCCCATGTCCTCAAGTCCATTCTCTATGTCTGCATCTTTATTCCTGTCCTGCCCCTAGGTACTTCAGAACTTTTTTTTTTTTTTAAGATTCCATATATATATGTTAGCGTACTGTATTTGTTTTTCTCTTTCTGACTTAATTCACTCTGCATGACAGATTCTAAGTCCATCCACCTCACTACAAATAACTCAATTTCGTTTCTTTTTAAGGCTGAGTAATATTCTATTGTATATATGTGCCACATCTTCTTTGTCTATTTGTCGATGGACACTTAGGCTGCTCTCATGTCCAGGCTATTGTAAACAGTGCTGCAATGAATATTGTGGTACATGACTCTTTTTGAATTATGGTTTTCTCAGGGTATATGCCCAGTAGTGGGATTGCTGGGTCATATGGTATTTCTATTTTTAGTTCTTAAAGGAACCTCCATACTGTTTTCCATAGTTGTTGTATCAATTTACATTCCCACTAACAGTGCAGGACTGTTCCCTTTCCATGACACCCTTTCCAGCATTTATTGTTACTAGATTTTTTGAATGGCCGTTCTGACCAGTGTGAGATGGTACCTCACTGTAGTTTTGATTTGCATTTCTCTAATAATTAGTGATGTTGAACATCTTTTCATGTGCCTCTAGGCTATCTGTATGTCTTCCTTGGTGAAATGTCTATTTACTTTTTCTGCCCATTTTTTAACTGGATTGTTTGCTTTTTGGTATTGAGCTCCATGAGCTACTTGTAAATTTTGTAGATTAATCCTTTATCAGTTGCTTCTTTTGCAACTATTTTCTCCCATTCTGAGGGTTGCCTTTTCATCTAGTTTATGGTTTCCTTTGCTGTGCAGAAGCTTTTAAGTTTCATTAGGTCCCATTTGTTTATTTTTGTTCTTATTTCCATTACTATAGGAGGTGAGTCAAAAAGGATCTTGCTGTGATTTATGTCATAGAGTGTTCTGCCAATGTTTTCCTCTAAGAGTTTGATAGTGTCTGGCCTTACATTTAGGTTTTTAATCCATTCTGAGTTTATATTTGTGTATGGTGTGAGGGAGTGTTCTAATTTCATTCTTTTCCATGTAGCTGTCCACTTTTCCCAGCACCATTTATTGAAGAGGCTGTCTTTTCTCCATTGTATTTTCTTGCCTCCTTTATCAAAGATAAGGTGACCATATGTGCGAGGGTTTATCTCTGGGATTCCTACCCTGTTCCACTTATCTATTTTTCTGTTTGTGTGACAGTACCATACTGTCTTGATTACTGTAGCTTTGTAGGATAGTCTAAAGACAGGGAGCCTGATTCCTCCAGCTTCGTTTTTCTTTCTCAAGATTGCTTTGGCTATTCGGGGTCTTTTGTGTTTCCATATAAATTGTGGAATTTTTTCTTCTAGTTCTGTTAAAAATGCCATTGTTAGTTTGATAGGGATTGCATTGAATCTGTAGATTGCTTTGAGTAGTATAGTCATTTTCACAATGTTGATTCTTTCAATCCAAGAACATGGTATATCTCTCCATTTGTTTGTATTTTCTTTCATTTCTTTCATCAGTGTCTTATAGTTTTCTGCATACAGGTCTTTTGTCTCCTTAGGTAGTTTATACCTAGGTATTTTATTCTTTTTGTTGCAGTGGTAAAGGGGAGTGTTTCCTTAATTTCTCTTTCAGATTTTTCATCATTACTGTATAGGAATGCAAGAGATTTCTGTGCATTAATTTTATATCCTGCTACTTTACCAAATTCATTGGTTAGCTCTAGTAGCTTTCTGGTGTATTCTATATGTACAGTATCATGTCATCTGTAAACAGTGACAGATTTACTCCTTCTTTTCTGATTTGGATTCCTTTTATTTCTTTTTCTTCTCTGATTGCTGAGGCTAAGACTTCCAAAACTATGTTGAATAATAGTGGTGAGAGTGGGCAATCTTGTCTTGTTCCTGATATTAGTGTAAATGGTTTCAGTTATTCACCATTGAGGATGATATTGGCTGTGGGTTTGCCATATATGGCCTTTATTATGTTGCGGAAAGTTCCCTCTATGCGTATTTTCTGGAGGGTTTTTATCATAAGTGGGTGTTGAATTTTGTCAAAAGATTTCTCTGTATCTATTGAGATGATATTATGGTTCTTCTCCTTCAATTTGTTAATATGGTGTATCACATTGATTGATTTGCATATATTGAAGAATCCTTGCATTCCTGGGATAAACCCCACTTGATCATGGTGTGTGATCCTTTTAATCTGCTGTTGGATTTTGTTTGCTAGTATTTTGTTGAGGATTTTTGCATCTATGTTCATCAGTGATATTGGCCTGCAGTTTTCTTTCTTTGTGACATCCTTGTCTGGTTTTGATATCAGGGTGATGGTGGCCTCATAGAATGAGTTTGGGATTGTTCCTCCCTCTGCTATATTTTGGAAGAGTTTGAGAAGGATAGGTGTTAGCTCTTCTCTAAATGTTTGATAGAATTCGCCTGTGAAGCCATCTGGTCCCGGACTTTTGTTTGTTGGAAGATTTTTAATCACAGTTTCAATTTCAGTGCTTGTGATTGGTCTGTTCATATTTTCTATTTCTTCCTGGTTCAGTCTCGGAAGGTTGTGCATTTCTAAGAATTTGTCCATTTCTTCCAGTTTGTCCATTTTATTGGCATATAGTTGCTTGTAGTAATCTCTCATGACTTTTTGTATTTCTGCAGTGTCAGGTGTTACTTCTCCTTTTTAATTTCTAATTCTATTGATCTGAGTCTTCTTCTTTTTTCTTGATGAGTATGGCTAATGGCTTATCAATGTTGTTTAACTTCTCAAAGAACCAGCTTTTAGTTTTATTGATCTTAACTATTGTTTCCTTCATTTCTTTTTCATTTTTTTCTGATCTGATCTTTATGATTTCTTTCCTTCTGCTAACTTTGGGGCATTTTTGTTCTTCTTTCTCTAATTGCTTACGTGTAAGGTTAGGTTATTTATTTGAGATGTTTCTTGTTTCTTGAGGTAGGATTGTATTGCTATTAACTTCACTCTTAGAACTGCTTTTGCTGTGTCCCAAAGGTTTTGGGCCATCATGTTTTCATTGTCATTTGTTTCTAGATATTTTTTTGATTTCCTCTTTGATTTCTTCAGTGATCTCTTGGTTATTAAGTAGCCTATAATTTAGCCTCCATGTGTTTGTAGTTTTTACAGTTTTTTCCTGTAATTGATATCTAGTCTCAGAGTGTTGTGGTCAGAAAAGACACTTGATAAAATTTCAATTTTCTTAACTTTACCAAAGCTTGTTTTGTGACCCAAGGAACGATCTCTCCTGGAGAATGTTCCATGTGCACTTGAGAAGAAAGTGTATTCTGTTGTTTTTGGATGGAATGTCCTATAAATATCAACTAAGTCCATCTTGTTTAATGTATCATTTAAAGCTTGTGTTTCCTTATTTATTTTCATTTTGGTTGATCTGTCCATTGGTGAAAGTGCAGTGTTAAAGTCCCATACTGTGATTGTGTTACTGTCTATTTCCCCTTTTATAGTTGTTAACATTTGCCTTATGTATTGAGGCATCCCTATTTTGGGTACATAAATATTTACAATTATTATATCTTTTACTTGGATTGATCCCGTATCTTTATGTAGTGTCCTTCTTTGTCTCTTGTAACAGTCTTTATTTTAAAGTCGATTTTGTCTGAAATGAGAATTGCTACTCCTGCTCTCTTTTGATTTCCATTTGCATCGAATGTCTTTTTCCACCCCCTCACTTTCAGCCTGTATGCTTCCCTAGGTCGGTAGCGGGTCTCTTGTAGACAGCACATATACAGGTCTTGTTTTTGTAGCCATTCAGCCATTCTATGTCTTTTGGCTGAAGGATTTTATCCATTTACATTTAAGGTAGTTATTGATATGTATGTTCATATTGAAGGTAGTTATCTATATGTATGTTCCTACCCAATAGGTAGTGTTCTTATTACCATTTTCTTAATTGTTTTGGGTTTCTTATTGTAGGTCTTTTCCTTCTCTTGTGTTTCCTGCCTAGAGAAGTTCCTTTAGCATTTGTTGTATAGCTAGTTTTGTGGTGCTGAATTCTTTTAGCTTTTGCTTGTCTGTAAAGATTTTAATTTCTCTGTCAACTCTGAATGAGACACTTGCTGGGTAGAGTAATCTTGGTTGTAGGTTTTTCCCTTTCATCACTTTATATATGTCCTGGCACACCCTTCTGGCTTGCAAAGTTTCTGCTGAAAGATCAGCTGTTAACCTATAAGGATTCCCTTATATGTTATTTGTTGCTTTTCCCTTGCTGCTTTTAACATTTTTTCTTTGTATTTTATTTTTCATAGTTTGAATATTATGTGTCTTGGCATGTTTCTCTTTGGATTTATCCTGTCTGGGATTCTGTGCTTTCTGGACTTGATTATTTCCTTTCCCATGTTAGGGAAGTGTTCAACTATAATCTCTTCAAATATTTTCTCAGTCCCTTTCTTTTTATCTTCTTCTGGGACCCCTATAATTTGAATGTTGGTGCATTTAATGTTGTCCCAGAAGTCTCTGAGACAGTCCTCAGTTCTTTTCATTCTTTTTTCTTCATTCTGCTCTGCAGTAGTTACTTCCACTATTTTATCTTCCAGGTCATTTATCCATTCTTCTGCCTCTGTTATTCTGCCATTGATTCCTTCCAGGGATTTTTAAATTTCATTTATTGTGTTGCTCATCATTGTTTCTTTGCTCTTTAGTTCTTCTAGGTCCTTGTTAAATGTTTGTTGTGTTTTCTCCATTCTATTTCCAAGATTTTGGATCATCTTTACTATCATTACTCTGAATTATTTTTCAGGTAGACTGCCTATTTCTTCTTCATTTGTTTCATCTGATGGGTTTTTACCTTGCTCCTTCATCTGCTGCATATTTCTCTGTGGTCTCATTTTGCTTAACTTACTGTATTTAGGGGTCTCCTTTTTGCAGGCTGCAGGTTCATAATTCTCGTTGTTTTTGGTGTCTGCCCCAGTGGATAAGCTTGGTTCAGTGGGTTGTGTAGGCTTCCTGGTGGAGGGGACTGGTGCCTGTGTTCTGGTGGATGAGGCTGGATCTTGTCTTTCTGGTGGGCAGGACCACGTCCCGTGGTGTGTTTTGTGGCACCTGTGAACTTATAATGATTTTAGACAGCCTCTCTGCTAATGGGTTGTGTTGTGTTGCTGTCTTGCTAGTTGTTTGGCATGGGGTGTCCAGCACTGGAGCTTGCTGGTTGTTGAGTGGAGCTGGGTCTTAGCATTGAGACACAGATCTCTGAGAGAATTCTTGCTGATTGATACTACATTGGGCTGGGAGGTCTCTGGTGGCCCAATGTCCTGAATTTGGAAATTGGCTCTCTCACCTCCAAGGCTCAAGCCTGACACCTGGCTGGAGCAAAAAGACCCAGTCAGCCACATGGCTCAGAAGAAAGGGGAGGAAAAAAAAGGGAAAGAAAAAAAAATAAGTAAATAAAATTAAAGAGTTATTAATAGAAAAAAATTTTTAATATTATTAAAATAAAAAAGTAAGAAAAAAGAAGAGAGAAACCAAGCCAATAAATAATCCAGCAATGGTAACAAGTGTTAAAAACTAAAGTAAGATAAATATATGAATCAGAAACTGGTCAGTTGCATACAGCAAACCTCAGGTCTACAGTTGCTTCCAAAGTCCACTGCCTCAATTTTAGAATGATTCTTTGTCTATTCAGGTATTTCACAGATGCAGGGTACATCAAGTTGATTGTGGAGATTTAATCCACTGCTCCTGAGGCTGCATGGAGAAATTTCCCTTTCTCTTCTTTGTTTGCGTTCAGCTTTGGATTTGACCCTGCCTCTGCATTTAGGTTGCCCTCTGGAATCTGCTTTTTGCCCAGACAGGAGGGGATTAAAGAAGCAACTGATTAGGGGTCTCTCAGGCCATGGGGAGGCTCACTCGGGCCATAGCGGAGGAGGGATATAGAATGCAGGGTGAGCCTGTGGTGGCAGAGGCCGGCATGATGCTGCAACAACCTGAAGTGCACCGTGTGTTCTCCCGGGGATGTTGTCCCTGGATCACTGGACCCTGGCAGTGGCTGGCTGCACAGGTTCCTGGGAGGGGAGTGTGGATAGTGATCTGCGCTTGCACACAGGCTTCTTGGTGGCTGCAGCGGCGGCCTTGGAGTCTCATGACCATCTCTGGTGTCTGCACTAATCACCGCGGCTCACGCCCATCTCTGGAGATCGTTTAGCAGTTCTCTGAATCCCCTCTCCTCACACACACCGAAACAATGGTCTCTTGCCTGTTAGGCAGGTCCAGACTTTTTCCGGTACTCCCTCCCGGCTAGCTGTGGCACACTAGCTCCCTTCAGGCTGTGTTCACTCAGCCAACCCCAGTCCTCTCCCTGGGATCTAAGCTGCAAAGCCTGAGCCTCAGCTCCCAGACTCCATCCATCCTGGCGGGTGAGCAGACAAGCCTCTAGGGCTGGTGAGTGCTGGTCGGCACTGATCCTCTGGGCGGGAATCTCTCCGCTTTGCTCTCTGCACCCCTGTTGCTGTGCTCTCTCCGTGGCTCTGAAGATTCCCCACCACCACCCCGTCTCCACCAGTGAAGGGGCTTCTAGTGTGTGGAAACTTTTCCTCCTTCACAGCTCCCTTCCAGAGGGGCAGGTCCCATCCCTATTCTTTTGTCTCCATTCTTTCTTTTTCTTTTGCCCTACCCAAGTACGTGGGGAGTCTCTTGCCTTTTGGGAAGTCTGAGGTTTTCTGCCAGCATTCAGTAGGTGTTCTGTAGGAGTTGTTCCACATGTAGATGCATTTCTGTTGTATTTGTGAGGAGGAAGGTGATCTCCACGTCTTACTCCTCTGCCATCTTAAAGGTCCTCCCAGGTTGATCTCTTAACTGGAATAAATCAGCATAGTCCCTGGCATTTCGTATGGAGCTATTAACCTGAAAAATGTTTTTCTTATAGTGTTTACTAAGAACTATGATAAGTATTGGTTTCATATGACAATGACAACCGTATACCTTTACTCTGTTATCACAGAGCTATGTCAGGTCTATGGCTCTCTTGATATGATCTAGGCTATAGGAATGTTGACCATTCTGCCTTTACAAAAATATCACACTAGTCCCCTATATTGATGACATCATGCTATTTGGACATTATAACCAGAAGTGTTCTAACTGACTTGGTAAGACTCAAAAATCCCAGTGCAAGAGATACATTAATAAAAACTAAGGGGCACCTAGTAAAATTGCCTTGAATATAGTGATCTGGGACATGAACAAATTGAAAGGCAAATTTCAGTCCATACACAACCTACTACCAAGAAAGAAGCACAATGTTTGATGGACCTATTTGGATTTCAGAAACAATACATAACCATCCTTCAGGGTGTTTCTCTCATTCAATTACTAAATAACACATAAACTTAACTTCTGAGAGGTGCCTAGAGTAAGAGGAGGTTTTATAACAGTTTCAGTGTGTATTGCAAGTTTTCCTCCACTTGGTCCATATTGCCCATTATATTAAATGATGCTGAAAGCATATACAGTAAGTTCCCTACATATGAACCTTCAAGTTGTGAACTTTCAAAGATGCGATTGTGAATTCCCATGTCCAATAATGTAAGTTAGTTCATGTGTCTGGCATACGTTGTCATGTGTGTGCACCCTCTACAAGTGGTTGTGCTTTTGCATACTTTACTGTATACTACTATAAAGAGTACTGTAGTATAGTATCTTTATTTCAAGCCCAGGATGTTCAGAAGCAAGAGTTAAAAGCAGTGGTGATGTGGCTGTTACTGCTAAGAAGGGCCAGGAATTGGAGGCCAAGAGAAAGGACAAAGAGAGACAAGAGGAAGAAGAAGTAACTGTAGAACCAAAGAGATGCACAATGCAGGAAATGGCAAGGGGATTTTATTTATTTGAGGAGGCACTACTAGTTTTTGAGGCACAGGACCAGACCTCAACATAGAACAGTACATGAAGGTTGCAACAGCCATTCTGAATGCAATCCAGTGCTACTGTGTCATCTATGATGCAAAAAATAGTGCTACTACCCAGATGTCACTGGATCATTTTTTCAAGAAGATAGATTGAATTGAATCCAGCAAGGAACCAGAACCTGTGCCATCAACGTCAGGCATGAGTGAAAGTGCAGCTTGCCCTCTGTCTCCTATTGCTGACGATCGTTCAGCTCTACCATCTCCCACCTCCTCTCCCTCCTCCAGTCAGTAACTCTTCTTGCCTTTTCACTCGATGTCAGCCCTGTATGCCAGCTGTTATACTGTACTACTGTACTTTTCAAGGTACTGTACTATAAGATTAAGAATGATTTCTTTATTTTTTGTGCTTGTCTTTTATCTATTATTTGTGTGAAAAGTATTATAAACCTATTACAGTACAGTACTATATAGCCAATTGAGTTAGTTGGGTAACCAGGTTAAATTTGTTGGACTTACAAACCAACTGGACTTAACGAACATGTCTCAGAATGGAACTCATTTGTATGTAGGGGACTTACTGTACTGTATGATAAATAGAAATCCTATTGATACAAGCCTGGGGGGGGTAAATCACAATGCTTAGGGAAAAAAGTCTCAAGTTCTCTTTAGAAAATAATCATTCTCTTTTAAAAAAAACAGCATCTTGCTTGCTATTGGCCACAAGTAATGTCTGAATCCCAGACTGTGAGACAGAAAGTGACAAAATTGGGTTCACCTGCTCCATCAAGCCAGTGAATGCATACATCAAGTAGAAGTGAGTAATACAAAATTGGGCTTGATCAGGTTTTGAAGGCACAAGTAAATTGCATGACCTTGGACCGTTATGGTAACTATATTGTTTGCTCTCCTCCAACACAGAGGTTGACAAACTTTTTCTCTAAAGTGCTAGATAGTAAATATTTTAAGCTTTGTGGGTGTTAATGATCATGATCACACCTACTCAGCTCTGCCATTATAGAGTATACATAAAGGATTATGACTATGTTCACATAAACCTTTATAAAAGCAGCTTGGATTTGACCTATGGGCCATAGTTTGCCAACTCCTGTCATACAGAGTTCCTTACAATTAGTTTACTGAAGGAGAAAAATATTAGGCCTGTGCTTAGTAAGCATTTGGCCCAATATGCTGGCACCACTCAGAAGAGAACTGTGCAACATTACAGGCAGGCATACTCAAGGAAAGTCCTGAAAGATAGAAGAGTAAGGGAATTCCCTCAAAGAGCAGAAATTCAAACAGTACATCTAACTGACACTTTAATAGAGATATGATGGGCCTACAATGTGTGTATCTACACTGATTTATGGAACATAGCTGACAGCTTGGCCAGGTAGTCAGAGAAAAAGTTTGGCAAATTGTTAACAAAATGATATACAGGTGAGGTATGTGGATGACATCTCATGAGAGACACAGGTTGTGATTATGTTTTTGTTCCATGTGAATAACCAATAGAGGACATTCAGAGCAGAAGAGTATCTCAATAGTCAGGGAGATAAGATGGAATTTTGTTATAGTCAGTCAAGTTCAGTCAATGTCTTTTTTCATCCTACTGTGTGTAGTGGGTTGAATTGTGTCCTGAAAAAAAGATACGTCCAAATCTTAGCCCCTGGAACTTATGAATATGACCTTATTTGGAAACAGGGTCTTCATACATATAATTAAGTTAAGGATCTTGAGATAATGTCATCCTGGATTTAGGTGTTTTCTAAATCCAATGACCAGTATTCTTATAAAAGAAAGAAGAGGAAGGTCTGAGACAGAGACACAGGGAAGAAGACCATGTATGTAAATATGGAGGCACAGATTAGAGTTTTTGCTAAGAGTTGCTGGCAGCCTTCAGAAGTAGGAGAGAGGCATGAAACAGATTTTTCCTTACGGCCTCCCATAGGAACCCATCCTGCCAACATTGATTTCAGACTTCTGGCCTCCAGTACTATGAGAGAACAAATTTGTATTGTTTTATGCCATCCAGTTTGAGGTGTTATAGCAACCCTAGGAAACTAATATATTATTTTTGCTTAATGAAAAAGTGGACTTGGCATCAAGGGTTGAAGGCTCTACACATGCTCAATCACCAAGGCTGATATGGTTATTGCCCATGCAGTGTTCCCAGCCTGCCAACAATGAGATCAGTGTGAGCACAGAACACAGCACCATTTGAGGGGAAGATCAAGCCATCCAGCAGCAGATTGATTGTAGTGAACCCTTTCCCTCATAGAGTGGGCAGTGGTTTATCTCCACTTCATGATATGAATAACGCCTTCCATACTTGAAATACTTTCACATGTGAACTCATAGAATGCCTTATTTAAGGTCATAATATTCCACAAAATATTGCTCCTGAGCAAATAACTAATTTTACATCAAAAGAAATATAATAAGAGATTAAAACTATAGAATTCATTTTTTCTCCATTATCTTGTTGCAGATGGCCTTGTGAGATGTAGGAATGGCCCATTAACTAATCAGTTATGGTGCCTCGTGGGAGGCAAAACCTTGTGAGGTTAAGATGTTCTGTAAGATCTGGAATATGTTTAAGACACGCTGCTGTTTCTTCCATGGCCATGACTGGACTTCAAAAAAATAGTTGAGGAAGAGGGGTAGAAGAATTAAATTTGACCAAGATTCTGTGAGGAGGTATAGCATGTATTGAAAAGGATAAAATTTGATTTCAGCACATTCGTTTGTAGGAAATTTCACATTTGTCTTTAAAAGAAAAATAGTCTTCTTATTTTTCATAGGTGGATAGCTAAGGTAATTAAAATAAACACTTTGAAAAAACTAGCATAGTAGAGCAGAACAGGAGTACTAGTCTATTCAGCAGATGTGAACCTCCATTAATGTGAATTTAGAGCTATTCCAATATTAATAGCTATGTAAAAGTAACAAGCTGTTCTACTTTGGTTAAGTAATGAGTGCTTGGAAAATATTACATTAGAAATCCTATGATCCAATGATAGATTTTCAGTGTTCCTACCCCAACCCTTAGTACCACTATTCTTTTTATAATTAAATTTTAATTGTTGATGATTTTCTATTTCCTTCCCTTGATAGTCTTATTTTTATAAGTTAGCCCACTGTTGTACTATTGGAATTTGGGACATTTTATTTTCTGATTTTATGTTCAATTTTTGTTGTGTACTCTGTCCTCATTATTACAAGTATAGTTTACCTCTATTCTTTAGACAATGATAGCTCAGATAGAGAATGATGAAGCACACGTATTACCAGCTGTAAATATCACTGTCAAAAAGTCATTGTGTTACATTGAACATCAAAGTGTTTCTAATCACATCTATAAATCTTAGGAATATGATTAGAATATACAAGCCAAAAATAATGATTTCCATAACATGCCTAGAAATGGAACATAATGAAACATTCAATATGTAAACTTACAGAACCTAAACGTTGTGGTATTTTATAGTAGAATTTCAAGCCAAATAACAATGGCATTTTTTAAATGATGCTTTTAAAATAAATGTATTGTATGCTGCATTACATAGGCATACCTCAGATATATTGCAGGTTCCGTTCCAGACCACTGTAATAAAGTGATTATTGCAATAAGGCCAGTCACATGAATTTTTTGGTTTTTCAGTGCATTTAAAAGTTTTGTTTACACTATGCTGTAGTCTGTTAAGTGTACATACCTTAATTAAAAACACTTTATTGTTAAAAAATGTTAACCATTATCTGAGCCTTCACCTAGTTGTAATCTTTTTGCCAGTAGAGGGTCCTGCCTCAGTGTCAATGGCTGCTGACTGATCCGGGTTGTGGTTGCTGAAGTTTGGGATGGCTGTGACAATTTCTTCAAATAAGATAATGAAGTTTGCTCCATCAATTGACTCTTCCTTCATGAAAAATTTCTCTGAATATGCAATGCTGTCTGACAGTATTTTATGCAAAGTAGAACTTCTTTCAAAACTGGACTCAGTCCTCTCAAACCCTGCCACTGCCTTAGCAACTAAGCTTATGTACTATTCTAAAACCTTTGCTGTCATTTCAACAATCTTCACAGCATCTTCATAAGGAGTAGATTCCATCTCAAGAAACCACTTTCTTTGCCTATCCATAAGAAGCAACTCCTCATCTGTTCAACTTTTATTGCAACAATTGCAACAAAGTTATATCTTCAGGCTCTCTTTTAAATTCTAGTTTTCTTGCTAGTTCCACTACATTTGCAGTTACTTCCTCCACTGAAGTCTTGAACCCCTCAAAGTCCTCCATGAGGGTTGGAATCTTCTTCCAAAGTCCTGTTAGTGTTGATATTTTGACTTCTTCCCATGAGTCACAAATGTTCTTAATGGCATCTAGAACGATGAATTCTTTTCAAAAGGTGTTCAGTTTACTTTGCTTAGATCCATCAGAGGAATCACTATGGCAGCTACAGACTTACAAACTATATTTCTTAAATAATAAGACATGAAAGTCAAAATTACTCCTTGATCCATAGGCTGTAGAATAGATATTGTGTTAGCAGGCATGAAAACAACATGACTCTCATTGTACATCTCCATCAGAGCTCTTGGGTGACCAGGTGCATTGTTAATGAACAGTAATATTTTGAAAGTAATCTTTCTTTCTGAGCAGTGGGTTCAAAATATTCAGTAAACCATGTGGTAAACAGATGTCCTGTCATCCAGACTTCATTGTTCTGTATATAGTGCACAGGCAGAGTAGGTTTAGCATTACTTTTAAGGGCTCTAGGATTTTCAGAATGGTAACTTAGCATTTGCTTCAATTTAAAGTTACCACACCGGTCAGGATGGCCATCATCAAAAAAATCTACAAACAATAAATGCTGGAGAGGATGTGGAGAAAAGGGAACCCTCCTACACTGTTGGTGGGAATGTAAATTGGTACAGCCACTATGGAGGACAGTATGGAGGGTCCTCAAAAAACTAAAAATAGAACTACCATATGACCCAGCAATCCTACTCCTGGGCATATACCCAGAGAAAACCATAATGCAAAAAGACACACACACACCACAATGTTCATTGCAGCACTATTTACAATAGCCAGAACATGGAAGCAACCTAAATGTCCATTAATGGAGGGATGGGTAAGGAAGATTTGGTACATATATACAATGGAATACCACTCAGCCATAAAAAGGAATGAAATAGTGCCACTTGCAGAGACGTGGCCTCCCCTCATAAGTAAGTCCCCCTGGTGGACTTACTTCACAGAGTGAAGTAAGTCAGAAAGAGAAAAACAAATATCATATAATATTGGTTATATGTGGAATCTCAAAAAATGGTACAGATGAACTTATTTGCAAAGCAGAAATAGAGACACAGGTGTAGAGAACAGACTTATGGTTACTAAGGGGGGAAGGGGAGGTGGGATGAATTGGGAGATTGGGATTGGCATATATACAGTACTATGTATAAAATAGATAACTAATGAGAGCCTACTGTATAGCACAGGGAACTCTACTCAGGGCTCTGTGGTGACCTAAATGGGAAGGAAATCTAAAAAAGAGGGGATATGTGTATATGTATAACTGATTCACTTTGCTGTACAGCCGAAACTAACACAACATTGTAAAGCAACTGTACTCCAATAAAAATTAATAGAAAAAATAAAGTCTCCAAAAAAAAATATTACCAGCTGCATTAGCCCCTAACAAAAGAGTCAGTCTGTCCTTTGAGGTTTGAAGCCAAGCATTGACTTCTCCACTTTAGATATGAAATTCCTAAATGGCATCTTCTTCCAATATAAGGCTGTTTAATCTACATTAAAAACCTATTATTTTAAGTGGCCACATTCATTAATTATCTTACTTTCTCCATCACTTGCTGAAGCTTCTACATCAGTACCTGCTTCTTTACCTTGAACTTTTATGTTACAGAGATTGCTTCTTTCCTTAAACCTCATGAACAAACCTCTGATAGTTTCAAACTTTTCTCTTGTAGTTTCCTCATCTATCTCAGCCTTCAGAGAATTGAAGAGAGTTAGGGCTTTGCTCTAAATTAGGCTTTGGCTAAAGGAAAGGTTGTGGCTGGTTTGTTCATCTATCCAGATCACCAAAACTTTCTCTGTATCAGCAATAAGGCTGTTTCACTTTCTTATCATTCATTTGTTGACTGGAGTAGCAATTTTAATTTTCTTCAAGAAAATTGCATTCACAACTTGGCTGTTTGGCATAAGAGGTATAGCTTTTGGTTTATCTCAGCTTTCAACATGCCTTCCTCATTTCCAGCTTAATCACTTCTAGCTTTTTATTTAAACTGAAAGACATGTGATTCTTCTTTTCACTTGAACACTTGGAGACCATTGTATAGTTATCAACTGGCCTAATTTCAATATTGCTGTGTCTCAGGGAATAGGGAGGCCTGAACAGAGGGAGAGAGATGGGGAATAGCTGGTTGGTGGAGCAGTCAGAACACACACAGCGTTTATTGATTAGGTTTGTGACTCCTCAAAACAATTCCAACATTAACATCAGAGGTCACTAATCACAGAGCATCATGACAAATATAATAACAATGAAAAAGTTTGAAATATTGGGACAATTACCAAAATGAGACACAGAGATATGAAGTGAGCAATGCTGTTGGAAAAAATGGTACTGATAGACCTGCTTCAGGCAGGGTTGCCACAAATGTTCAATTTGTGAAAAACACAGTATCTGTGAATCACAATAAAGTGAAACATGATAAAAGGAGGTACCGCTGTACAGTAATGCCTCAGCTGTATAGAGAACTCTTTTAATGAGAATCATGTAATTGAAGCAAAATCATTGATAATGTTAAATAGAGCTGCACAACTACACAAAATCCCTCAGTGCCCACATCTATATGTCAAGGCCCAACTGAACATAAATAAAGTAATTTTTGAAAAACCAGGATAACATCTGTATTAAAAAGTTCTCCTTTATAATTTTTTTGCATTTGTCTCTCTAAAAATCCTGGTGGACAATTCCTAGAAACTGAAGCACTTAGTAACCTGTACCTCCACCTATTAAAATTAAGGCAGTTCTTATAGTTGGTGATCTAAACTTGTGTATTGACTGGTACAAATTTCAATCATGAATACATTACCTTATTTGAGTAATTACCTTTTAACTCTACTTTCCTCCAATTTTGTTAAATTAAAATGACTAGGACATTCCTTGGCACATAGTAGAAACGTTACTCAATGAATGATAGGTGCTTTGTTCATTACTCCTCTCCTCTCTCTGCACTTAATAAATTATCCTGAAGACTAATTCTCTGATGGTTCTGAGAAAGAAATTTTTGTAGTGAAGCAGTGCATTTGGAGAAGGAGAAAACCATGATTTACCCATCTCTTGATCTACCATTATGCTTTCGTCTATGGGAATAGGGAGTGGGATGCTTATGTGGCCTCATTGGACAGTTGAGCAAGGAATATCTTTCTTGCAACCAGCTGAATCTTAGGAGGAGCTTTTAAGTGAGGGTTGTTCCATGTTCTAATGCCTGCTTAAGCTCCCAATGCTTGTTTAAACTCAATGGCCTAGGGGAAGGAGAGAAGTCTGATTACAGATTGGTCAAGTCAAATGAGTGGGCATTTGGTCCAGATTGGTCAATGGGGACAAACAGTGTTGTTAATCATTATAAGTCAAATAATGTGGATTTGGAGAGTCTGTGGCCTTGTCATAGATAAGCAAGGACATCATCTGGGAGCCTTATCTAAGTCATATGGGGAAGAATGTTTCTTTGTAGTAAACCATTTCCTGGAATACAAAAGAGTGGAGGGATTTCTTAACCTTTGCTCTTTTCCAGGATCACATGCTTCAAGTAAAGTTCAGCAATGTCAGTCCTCTCCTTTATGTAAAATAGTAAAATGTTGGAAATAACACCAGCCCCTCTTTGAATTCACTCTATTTTGTAGACAAATTTTGGCTGCAAATCTCAGGTAAATCTATGTACCATCCACTCCCAGGGCCAGGTGAATTGCACCAGTTCCAGTTTCCAGGAACTGTTTGTGGTACTTAGAGAATTCCACCCTCAGGCAACGTTACCAACAGTTCAGGTGATACCTGGTTTATTCCAACATTGTATTTAATAGGGAATAAAGGGAACATGAAATCTTTTTACCTTCTATCTCTTTAGTGTCTTTTTTTTTTTTTTTTTTTTTTTTTTTGCGGTATGCGGGCCTTTCACTGTTGTGGCCTCTCCCGTTGCGGAGCACAGGTTCCGGACGCACAGGCTCAGTGGCCATGGCTCACAGACCCAGCCGCTCTGCAGAACGTGGGATCTTCCCAGACCGGGGCACAAACCTGTGTCCCCTGCATCAGCAGGCGGACTCTCAACCACTGCACCACCAGGGAAGCCCTCTTTAGTGTCTTATAATTATTGCTTCAGTGAAATCAAATAATCAAATAAACAGAATACAGTTTTCAATTTTGTCGGGTGTTTCTAACATAAGGTTAATAATGTTTTTATCTCTTGGTCTTATTGTGAAGATTTAGAGATAATATTTAATGATAGTTCAGATAAGAGCAGAAAGCTTACGGAGGAAATACTTTTCATATGCAGGTGACCTAAATCTTTAAATAATCCCAAGTAAGTGATTTTCTAACACTTATTAGTTTCTTCTTTCAGCCAATGAATACTTTATTTAGCACCTAGTATATGCCAGGCCCTGGATAATGGTAACACAAGAATGAATGGGATGCTTTCCTGCTGTCATGCCTTTATAGTCTAGTAGAGAGGTCTAACATATAAAATTTACTTATAACCCAATGCCAGGAGTACAAGTAGAGATTAGTACAGGATATTACTAAAAAGTAGAAGAAGGTGTAACTAACTTCTCTCTGAGAGAACTCAGGGATCTTCTCACACAGGAGTGACATTTGAATGAAATGCTGAAAGAAGAATGGAAATTAGCCAGACAGAAGGTGAGGAAGGACTTTCCAGGAAGTAGAAATAGCATTGTAGAGGCAAAAAGACATTTAAAGCATGTCATGTTTGAAGACCCACCAGTCATATAAGGTGGACAGAGGGTAGGGGTAGTGGAGAAATGGTTGGCTATGGGGATATAGAGCAGAGTATTTCTCAAAAGGTGATCTCAGGAATGCTGAATCTGAATGTCCTGGCCTGACTGTTAAAAAATCAAACTTGTGGTCTTTAATTGAGACACCATTCAAGACTTGCCCGTGGAGTAAGAATCTAAAATCTTCATTTTAAACAAACATCCCAGAGGACTCTGATCCACTCTGAAGTTTGATCTTCACTGCTGTAAATGTTGACAAATTTAGATGATGAGGTTCATATCTACTAAATGATAGAGATTAAACTTTATAAGTATTTGCATAAAAATGAAGGTTTTAAAATTGGAGTTAGACTGATTACATTTTCCATACAGTAAGATCACTGGCTGCAGTGTAAGTGATAATTAGGGAAGGGGGGTAGGAGGATGACACAACGATAATAATAAAAAATGAGTTAAGACCTGGTTGCTACAGACCTAGCAAGAGATGTTGTTGTTAAGGGTTTAAAGTAAGGTGCGAAAATATTTGAAAGATATTTAAAAGGCAAATTTTGTGAGAAATTAGAGGTAGAAGATAAAGTGGAGGAAGGAGCCTGAAATGACTGTGAGCTTTCTTGCTTTGGTGACAGTATTTCATAAAAGTGTGTGTGTTATTGCAAACAAAGCAACTGGCAAGGGATTAATCTTCAAAATATACAAACATCTCATGCAGCTCAATATCAAAAAAACCAAACAACCCAATCAAAAAATGGGTGAAGATCTAAATAAACATTTCTCCAAAGAAGACATACAGATGGCTAAAAAGCAAATGAAAAGATGCTCAACATCACTAGTTATTGGAGAAATGCAAATCAAGACTACAATGAGGTATCACCTCACACTGGTCACAATGGCCATCATCAAAAAGTCTAGAAAAAATACATGCTGGAAAGGGTATGGAGATAAGGGAACCCTCCTACACTGTTGGTGGGAATGCAAACTGGTGTGGCCATTATTGAGAACAGCATGGAGGTTCCTTAAAACACTAAAAATAGAGCTACCATATGATCCAGCAATCCCACTTCTGGACATATATCCTGAGAAAACCATAATTTGAAAAGATACATGCACCCCAACATTCATTGTCCATCAACAGAGGAATGGATAAAGAAGATGTGGTACATATATACAATGGAATATTACTTAGCCATAAAAAAGAACAAAATAATGTCATTTGCAGCAACATGGATGGACCTAGAGATTGTCATACTGAGTGAAGTAAGTCAGACAGAGAAAGACAAATATCATACAATATCACTTATATGTGGAATCTAAAAAAGGTACAAATGCACTTTCTACAAAACAGAAATAGAGTTACAGATGTAGAAAATAAACTTATGGCTACTGGAGGTAAGGGGGAAGGGATAAATTTGAAGATTGGGATTGACATATACACACTACTATATATAAAATAGATGACTAATAAGGACCTACTGTATAGCACAGGGAACTCTACTTAGTACTCTGTAATGACCTATATAAGAAAAGAATCTAAAAAAGAGTGGATATATGTATATGTACAACTGATTCACTTTGCTGTATACCTGAAATTAACACAACATTGTAACTATACTCCCATACATTTTTTAAAATATGTGTGTCAAATGCTTTACACACTTCACTATGTTAATACTTTCAACAACTCTGAAGGAGCCAAGATATTTGTCTTTATTTTATTTCTCTGTTACAGTTCATGAGACAGGGTCTTAGAAATGTTAGTCAAGTTGTCCTCAGTCCCAAAGTACATAACAATTAAGTACCAGTGACAGGATTCAAATGCAGGCAGTCTGTGTCTAGGCTCCACACTTTTACTCTCACACCTACCATGTTTTCCTACAGAATTAACCAAAACATTGCTTAGGAAGGGAGGATTGTTATTGTTTCACTCTTGCACATAGCACTGAAGACCTCACTCAGGAAGTCTATGATGTCCTGGATAGATTACTAAACTAGTACTGATGAGAGTTTGTTTCTTTGTACACTGTAGTTTTTACCTTGCTTCTGTATTAATTGCTCAGTTCTCTCTTTTATGAGGTTAAGATCTGAGAATTAAAGAGTTGGTCTTCCTTTAAATAGCATAGTACCAAACAAATTGCTCTGTTTAGAATCACAGTATTGGCCACAACTTCTGTCAGTATGGGAATGGCATCATTTCTTTTCATAGTAAATGATCTTTCACTTAACAAAGTATCTTCATAGGCTGTTTTGGGCAGAGGGAATGAGAAGTTCCTTATCTCCCTGTACCCCACGGTAGAAGGAAACTGTGAAACTTATGTCCTGCATAAGAAATGATGAGAGATGGGGAGCTGGAAAGAAAGGAAGAAGACAGAAAAAGAGAGGACATAAAGGGGCAAGTGAATCTATCAGGAAACACTTTCTGGTGGTAAAGGTGGCCAAAGGAAGAAAAGTGTTGAAGATCCAGTTTTATCCTTGCTGCGTGATGCTGTGATGTAATCCTTACCCTGTTAGACCAAGTGTTTCTTACTGATGGTGCTGTGAAAAAATAAAGAAAAAGGGGTAATGTCCCATGTATGAGTCACTATACATCAGAGAGTGTATTTTTCTATAAGAGGTGATCACATTCTCATAAACCTGTAAAATTAAAAAAAATTATCATCAAGCAGGCCTTGGAAATTTACATAAAATTGCCTAGAAATATCAATCTCACATCCAGTAGGAAATCCAAAGCCTACTTAATGATTTTTTTTTTTTTTTTTTTTTGCAGCGCTGCATGTGGGATGGAAACCATGCCCCTTGCATTGGAAGCACGGAATCTTAAGCACTGGACTGCCAGGGAAGTCCCAAGGGTTTTAGTTTTTAAGTTGAGCAGCAAAAGAAAGGGATGGTGAGGGAAGGAAATAGGGAAGAGAGAATAAAAGGGAGGGAAGTGAAAGATTTAGGGGCAGAGAATTAGGATCTAAAAGGTAAAGAGGAGCAGCAGGGTGTGGGAGAGGTTTGAGGTGGTGATACAAGGAGAAATGTTGCTGGTTGTCATGAATTAATCCTCTTCAAAGTTTTATTAAGAATAAAAAGTAGCATGCTCATTTAATTCTGCAAGCAGCAAAATCCTCCTAGTGTTTCCTCTGTTTCACAGTGGCTGGGTATTAGGAGCCAGATTCTCTTGACTCCAGGGCTTGGAATACAATTACTGTTCTACTAAGAGGGGCGTTTGAGCAGGATTTGGAAGGTGGAGGGGAGGCAGAGCCGTATTCCTTTTTTCTTTGGCGGTGGTAAGTGAGTGCATGGGCTTTAGCAGATGTAAGATTTTGTAGAGGTTTTGCTGTCATTATTAAGAACAGCATCTGCAGTTTTCCATTCTGTTTGGAAAAACCTGGTTACCACCTGGTTCTCCACACTACACCTGTAGTGTTGAACCTGAAAGCTAGTGGAAGTTTCTCCTGATGTTTGCATCTTCAACCCTTCCAGTGGTTTTGCAAACAACTGATTCTCTGTATTAAGCCCTCTTTTGCTAAAAATTCTTAGAGTGATTTCTGTGTCCTGACTGAAACTTGGGTTTGGAATTGATGATGTTGAACTTTACCTGAGCCCAGTATGCCTAGAAAATACTAATAGTTCTGAAATACCCCACCCTTTTGTTCTCAGAGGCACCTGCCTGCTAATATTCCAAGATAAGACCTTGCTCCATCTTTCCTCATAACTCCTGTACCACTGCAATGATTTCCTGTGTACCTGCTTCTGTAATACCAAGGCCCCTTCCTTCTCTTTGCGACAGTCTTCTTTAATAAATGTTCCCCCTGTTAACAATAGCCTGAACAGTCATCTTGATTGTCTGGTGCACTTTGTCTTTCACAGGATCACGCTTTGTTAATATGACTCTGCACAGAAACTACTTACGTCAGGATTTCATAAGGGCTATGTCAGCAAATTTTTCAAGATCAATGGATGAGACTTTTTCATTGCTTTCTATCGTCTTCCTGAGACACATAGTTTAAAGAAATTTTCTAACACCCCAGTGTCATTGTGGGTTCAAATGACATCATAATTAAGAATTTATTGTAACTTTCTCTAATATAGGATTTTTCCTCTGATCTTCAATTTTTTAAAACTGCCCATTATGTTAAAATTGCTTTTTGGCTCTCAGGAAGGAGACTGTAAAAACACAAGCTTTCCCAAGACCACATGGGTAGGTCACATTATTCTTTAAAACTTCTACTGCTTGCATTTATGTCCTAGAGCAGGTCACTTATCTTTAAAGTTTAGATCCTCTGTAAAAGAAAATAATTTATTGAAATTTTATGATAGTATACAGCAAAGGTAGCACTCTTATTTAGAAAGGTATAATAATATACTTATGTATTAATATAAATTTCTGCTATGAGCATGTTTATTTAATAAAAATCCAGATTTTAACATAGAAAAGTTTACCTTTCTAATCATAGCCTAAAACCCAAACTTTTTTATTAGTTGCATTCATCATCTTGTCTTTCTTTTATAAAGAATTGTCAAAATAAACAAAAAATGTCCATAGGAATTTGAGACTGTAGTATCACATTCATGGCATTTTCCACTTGAAATAAAGCTAAATCCTTTCTTCTTTTCTCAAGAATTTTTTTCTGTTATGCCCCTTTGTTTTCACTATAGAAGTCCCTTTCCGTTTCCAGTTCATAATAGCTAATTTTCCCCATCAATGATTCCATCTTCTTTTCACATGTGCATAAATTATGGCTGATGTTCTAAGCAGTGGGTGACAAGAAGTGTGATGCAAAGAAAAGTGAGAAATGAAAAACTGTACAGATTTTATGTTATTAAACACATCCAGGCTTGCTAGATTGAAAAGAAAATAAAGGTACCATCAGAGTAGACTGTGGTAACAAATAACTCAAATTCTCAGTGATTTGAATATCATGTTTTTTTTTCTTGTTCATGTAGGTCAATAGGGAGCTCTCTTCATTTTAATGTCCCAGGGACCCAGAGGACGGAGCAGCAGCATCTCAAGTGAAATAAGTTACCATATCAGAGTGAACGGAGGACTGAAAGTCCCACTTAAGCAATTAAATGTTCTGTGGCTGAACTGGTAGATGTCACTTTCACTCAAATCCATTGGTCAAGAATAATCACCTGGCCCCACTCAATCACAAACTGTGCCTGGAGAGTAGATAGAAGAAAGCCAGAAATATTTGGTACATAGCACCATTAATGACTGCCACAGAAACTGAGGCAGATAATTAATTCTGTAAGATTTTTATAAATGGTATTATTTGGGTTGCACTAACTGGGTCATACTCATATGTTGTATTGGGTTTTACCTACATGAAGCAATTTAGAGAAATTGGCTTCTTTTATGCAGGAAATGATTAATGTCTACAGGTATAGCTATTGTATCCAATGCTCTTTTCATTGTAAGATCACTCATGTATTTATTGAATATCCAGCATATATAAGGCACTCAGGAATATGAAGATGAATCATCATGTATGGTGTACTCAGGGAATTCACACCATACAAAAAGAGATAAGATAGATGCATATTATTATAGAATTTATGAAATACTAAATGTGAGAATCTGAATCAGGAAAAGATTACTTTGGGCTGGGCAGGGAAATGAGAGTAGAAGAGATCATATTTTTGTTGGGTCTTGAAGATTATCAGTTGAATGCCTGTAGAAGTATGGGAGCATTGTAGAGAAAAGAATGGTATGAAGAAAGCAATGCTGGTAGAACATTGTGGTTTGTGTGAGAAACAGAGGATATCAGCAAAAAATATGTGAAGTGAAGAAGAGAGAATATTGCAAGTGTAGTAAAAAAGATGGCAATAAAGCAGATGAACTTAACTGCAAATATCAGCAAAGAATTTCATCTGATATCATATCAAATGTCATAAAGTTTAGAAAATGATCTAGGGGAGCTCAGGTGAGCCAAAAGATGAAATAATACCTCTATTTATGATATGACATTGAAGAAATTAAGAACTTTAGCTGTGAATGAATTTTGAAACAGAGTTCTCAGGGAAAGAGTTCAAAATGATTTAAGGTTAACTCTAGCACATTTAACATGTGGAGCTGACACAATTGATTACTAGGTAGGACCAAGACTACAGAGAAAGCAGTAATAAAAATTCATTCATCTGTTCACACATTTATTATTTTAGCAAGCACTCAGTCCAAGAAACCACAAGTAACTCAATGCTGCCAATAATCACGTAAGCCTGGAAGTAGATCCAACCTCAGTTGAGTCTCACATGACACTGCACCCTGGCGGACAACTTGAGGTGTTGTGAGACCCAGAAACAGAAGACCCAGCTAAGCATTGCCCAGACTACTGAACCACAGAAACCATGAAATAATAAATGTGCATTGTCTTAAGCCACTAAGTGTGTGGTAATTGTTATACAGCAATAGACAAGAAATACAGTGACTGAGCCTAGACTTTAGGCCTGCACACTATCTATAAGAAAAGTTGGAAAAATGAGCATTTGAACTTGCTAATTTCTCAAACACAGGAGATAGTCTCAGAGGTTGGGAACCTGTCTGTATTTTTTGTTTCCTAAGGTTGATGCAACAAAATACTACAAACATGGGGATGTAGAACAAAAGCAATTTATTCTCCAACAGTTTTGGGGGTCAGAAGTCCAAAATCAAGGTGTTTCCTGGACCAAACTCCCTCCAAAGGGACAAATCTGCTTTGTTGTTTTCAGCTTCTAGTGGCTTCTGGCATTCATTGGCTTGTCGCAATGTAACTTAAATCTCTGTCTCTGTTTTCAAATCACCTTCTTTTCTGTGTCTCTGTGTGTCTTTTTCTGTGTTTTATAAGCCCACTCTCATTAAATTTAAGACCCACCCTAATCCAGTATGACATCATTTCAATCCTTACCTTAATTACCTTCACACTAAATTTCCATAAACACAAATGTGCTTCCTGACCAGGAGGAAGTTCTCCAAAAGTATTGCCATGTGATTAATTTACTATATCTTGATTTACCTGGTAAAGGTGACCTAGACAGGCCATTTTTTTCAGTATGGCTTGAACTACTTATTTATAATTCAATACTTCAATCAAACACACATTTTGGGGAGATTTAGGGGAGATTTCATTTTTGCAGGAGAAAATATCTTAGAGCTTAATACCAAACGAACGATTTCTCTATTTTAATTTAAGCTCCCATCCTTGCTCTATTCAACACTTATATGTGAAGCAAGAGTTCATATGCAAGTCCACTGAAATGTAGAAGGGAATACAACTATACATTTGTAGTAGTGACATGAAGACCCTAAAATAATGCTCAGAGTAGAAGAAGGAAATGGAAGATTTTTCTTTGAATAGGAAGTTGTTTGAACTCTGAGAGTATTTCCAATTGTCCTTCATTCAACTTCAAAGGCAAAAAGTTTTGTCAGAAAATTTTGAAGTCAACTGATTCTTTGCTTATGAATTATGGCCAGTGAGGTCATGTTTATTGTTTTAAAGGTTCTGTCTGTATTCTGATAGTGAGCTCCAATAAAAAACCCTCCATATATTTTCTTCTGAATTTCTACATGCTCAGCAGGATTGAGTTCTGGAGGCAGGAGGAGAGTTTATAAAGGAAAAACATTATTTTTAACATGATTTACTATAAGACACAATAGCCACTTTTTGTGATTCAAAATAAAACCAGTTTCAGAAATTCTATGTAAAATTTTATAAGGATCTGGTTATGAATCCAACCTTTAGGTTGATTCTACTAGACGTTGAAGATGGATATGAGCTATCCTTAAACTGTGAACTATGCACTCTGCCACCACTTTTTATCAACTATGTTTTCTACATGCCTTCCTTATCTGAAGTTAGGTATTATCTTCTGCTTTTGTAACAAACTCTTAAAGTAATATTGATTTGGGGTTATTAAATGTCAATCCTCCTACTTCATATATTGACTGATTCTTTGCTTTTCAAGCATTAAATTAAGAAATACTTTGTACTGTCAGTCATCATCATGCTATAGTTTAATGGTATTAAGTAGAATCATGATATAGCATGTAGTCTTGACAAATGCAATTTTTATTTACTGTACAATGTTGAAAGTTATTAGTATATTCTCCTATCTATAGAGTAAGCTCTTAAACAATGCACGAATAAAGAAGGAATGTAAGTTTGAATTATATAACTCAAAATTTTTATTGGCAATCTTCTAAACATTGTTAAATTATATCAACTTCAAATTTGACTATATTTATCACTTATTAATAACCAAGGTTGATTCAGTATCAAATTCTAGTTCAAGGTATAGAAACCAAATCCAACATGTTGTCTCTATTATTCAGTTTAAATGTAGATATAATTCTGACCTCCAACTCTATATTTGGACTGGTATCAAATGTTCTTTAATTGCCAACTTTCTTCTGATGGCAAGAAAAGATAACCAACAGGATTCTTTAAAGATATGTCTAATCAGTCAACACAGCAAAAACTTAACACCATTCAAAGAAGCTTCCTAGAAGTAAGAATGTCTTATTTATTCATTCATTTAAAAATCTTCATTAATCTGCCACTATGGATCAGCCCCTGTGATAGGTATTTTTACCCTGTATCAGGTGTTTTGTTGCCCTTTGTCCTCATAATTCTTCAGAGTAGCTGGAATTTTCTTCTTTTTGCAGATAAAAAAGTGAGAATCAGAAAGGTTAAATGAATTTAGCAAATAAATTACTTGACTTTAACCAAACATACTCTATAGATTTATGTATAGTTAAGATTTACATAAAATAAATAAATATTACATGCTAATTAGGAATTCTTTTTTAACAGCAAATAAACTAAAAGTGAATTAAGCAATTTAAGGTTACTTTTATCATATGTCAGATATCTATAGATTTCTGCTGACATTGGTTCAATAGCTCAAATATATAGAAACCAATATTTCTGAAATTCCTTACCCTACACCCCTGCCCCAGCTACAAGAATTATCATATACACATTCCAGGAAAAAGAAAAGAGGAAGAAAGTAGTGACAATGACACTGATTCAGACCTTTTAACCTAGAAAGCAAGAGCTTTCCCAGGAGCCATTCTAGCAGATTTCCAATTATGCATCAAGATCTGTATCACATGACCACTCTCTTCTTACAAAAGAATATGAGAAAGTGAATATTCTTTCAGCCTCAGTGATAGAAACAGCAAAGGGAAAAGGGTAGGAAATGGCTGTTGTATTTACCATACAATACAACCAGAAATCATCACAATACTTGTCTAAAAATATTGCCTATACTTCATGGTAGGAAAGAAAAAAATCCACAAACAAAAACAAAACAACAGGCTTCCCTGGTGGCGCAGTGGTTGAGAGTCCGCCTGCCAATGCAGGGGACACGGGTTCGTGCCCCGGTCCGGAGGATCCCACATGCCGCGGAGCGGCTGAGCCCCTGAGCCATGGCTGCTGAGCCTGCACGTCCGGAGCCTGTGCTCCGCAACGGGAGAGGCCACAACAGTGAGAGGCCCGCGTACCGCGCAAAAAACAAAACACAAACAAACAAAAAAAACCAGTAAGGCAGTTCGGAGAAGAGCATGCCAAAGTGTGTGTACCCGTGTTCATTTACATGTGGGCCTGTATGTGTGTGGGAAGGGTGAGTGAAATATAAAGATCAACATCTGGAACCTACATAAAAGATATAGACATAGGAAACAGGACCAGGAAAAAACAATAAAGGTTAGTTTTTAAATATGACAGCTAATTTGTAATCCAGGAAAAGTTGCAGAAAACACACTCCACATAATATTCATTCCCTCAGTGGCTTCTCATTGCTTATTAATTTTGGTAGATACTCCTAACTTGATCTTTAAGGTTCTTCAGTAAATGTTTTCAGACCAATTTTTAGTTTACCTTCTACTCTTAATAATTCTATATTACAGCCACTCAGGTCAAACCTATTCCTTGGATATGCCCCATATTTTTCCAACTTACTCATGCTATCCTCCATCTTAATGACCTTTCTTATTTATATTTTCTTGTTTTTAAACAGGATGTCTGCTATTCAAATCTCAGGCATCCTTTAAGCATGTCTTAGGTGACAGTTTCTCTATGAAGACTTTTAATTTCTCTAGTTGAATGTGAACATTCATACAACTGAATTTTCATAACACTAACACTTTTTTCCTTATAGGATGCCTGGTGCTTGCCACGTATTTGTTTCATTTAATTATGTACTTGTTTTCCTTTAATAAGAATATATATTTTGTAACCTTTTGCTACCTTCAGCAGTGAGTCTAGTACCTTGGATAGAAAAAAAAAAAAGACTGAGTGAAAAAAATGTGTTGAGTTAATGAACAACTCAGAATTTTCTGCAGATGAATTTTATTGATGTTTACTTACATCTCATCATACCAGATAAGATTTTCAGGAATCCTTAGTCAAGACAAATATTATTCACAGTAGCTGGATGATCTATATAAACACATTAAAATGGAATAATAGATTATGAGGATGAGAATTGGTGCAATAGGTCTATTAGAAATGTAAACGCCCATTTATAACATTTTGTAGGAAAAGCATTTAGAGCATCCCATCTCCCTTCCCTTCCAAGTACTCTGTGCTATATATAAATTTAAAATGACTTTGAAGTCTGAATTTGATGGCATGAGATCAACTGTTAGATATAAAGGAAAGAGTGATATTATTTTAATAATGTTTTTCATATAAGACAAAGGATTTTTGTTAGGTTCTGGAAGGGATTTGTTTCAGAAGATTAAAATCTTTCCACTTAATTAATCACTAAAGGTTAATTTTATACAAGATTTATGTCTCATGAGCATGGAATCCATGGTCTCCCAGTTACACGTTGGTCTTGTAGAAAATCCAGCTGCTATCCTTTAGGCCAAGATTAAGGCAGTATCAATTACTTATTAACCATATTAATCTTGAAATATAGCATTGACATCTGCACTGTGCTCACTAGAAGAGTCATTTACTCTAATACTCTTGATTTTGAACCACTGCACGTGATTCTTCCTCAACAACAGCAGCTCATATTGGATCTCATCCTACTAAAGTAGCTCATTTTTGATCTGTACTGATGGCTTGGCATTAAGCATATCAATTGTATTTCAGAGTTTATTACATGTGTCTGAAGCTCATACAATATTGAGTATAATATGATTACCTGATTATTCTGCTAGGCTTCAAATACAATAAATAGGATGGGGTTATGACAGAGTGGAGCATATTGAATAACATAGCTCAGCAGGTGTCATGACATCCATATTTCTTCCCAGTGCAGAAGGTACTAATGTCATAAACAGAAAATTAAAAATCAGCTCTTTTGTAGGAAAAGTAAAGTTGCCTGCTGTTGTTGCAGTTTGTGTAGAAGACAGAGGCAACTGGAGGAGAAATACGCATATACAAAACAGTGCTGAAAGGCATAGCAGGGTGCATACAAAGCACTTTAAAAGAAAGCAAATATCAAGGCAAGTATTTGACATATTTACCAAGGAATTTTCCTCAGATCTTCTCTTACCCTTTGCACTCCCCCCTTTGGAGGGACAATGTAGCATAAAAACATTAAAAAAGGTAAATCACTTAGGATTACAAAAGTCTAGTCTTTAGGGTTTTTTTAAGTCTAGACTTTAAAGAGCTCAGATATAACATGCCACAAATGATAACTTTGAAAGAAAAGATGAAGAAATAGACTACCCACCTCATCTCTCTCTCCAGACTAGAAGTAAATGAGAAAAAGACCACAGAGAAAAGTAAATAACTTAGTCTATGATGTTTACCCAAGAAGTGGATTTATGCCTTTCCCTTGCCCCACCACATACAGAGCTCTTGGGAAAGGATAGGGGAGAATATTCTGGATATACTTGGAGATCTACGAGCAGAGAGGAATTGTAACCTTGTCTTCAGAGTAGAGCCTAGAGTAACCACACAACCAGTATGTTGCTAGAGCAAAAGCCAAAGCAAGAACTAAGCCTTCAAAGTAGAAGTACAAAAGGTACCCATAGTCTGATGGGTTTAGAATTAGCAGAATGTATCTTTTGTACATGGAGAGCAGTGTGGCCATGCTGGAGGGGATTGGTGCCCTGAGTTTAGAACAAAGAGGGTGAGCAGCTCCCTGGGTGAATCCTTGTCTATAGGTGAGATGGGAACAAGCAACGATGGTTAGAGTAGGTAAATGAAAATTGAGATTTTATTGTGCTATCCCACTCTTAACATGACAAGACCAGAGTGCTACATAGTCCCCTCTTCCTATAGAATTTGGATATAACCTCTGGGAAAGGATGGTGAGACTCCAAGTTAACTGAACATAAATTTCCAATTTCTAGAGGAATGTGGATTTAAAATAAAGTCCATTAATACAAAACATAACACTCCACTTCTTACACACTCCAGTTTATGGCTTGCCCAATATATACAACATATCACTGATAAAGACTTGGTGCTTAACCTGAATTTTAAAGAAAGATAACATGATTTTGTCTATCTTGTAACATTAGAACCAAACACAAGATATCACCATTCTACAGCAAGTGGGTTTAAACAAGAGTACCCCATGCCTCAGAATACAGACCACATAGGCAGAAGAAGAGTGGGGAGTAGAAGAGGATCAGAATAGAAACTTAGTCTTAAAGCTATAGAATTTAATTTTTTGTCATTTTCTTAAATGAGAGAAGTTAATTTTTTTTTTTTTTTTTTTTTTTTTTTTTTTTTTGCGGTACGCGGACCTGTCACTGTTGTGGCCTCTCCCATTGCAGAGCACAGGCTCTGGACGCGCAGGCTCAGTGGCCATGGCCCATGGACCCAGCCGCTCTGCGGTATGTGGGATCTTCCCAGACCGGGGCACAAACCCGTGTCCCCTGCACCAGCAGGCGGACTCTCAACCACTGATCCACCAGGGAAGCCCAGAAGTTTAAATTTTTTATTGTAACCTGGATATATGTTATTAAGAGTAAACAGTGCATAATTACATATAGTAAAATAAACTGACTTCTGTTTCTACATCAGGGGTTTGGTCATTCTTAACAAATCCTTTTGTCTTAATATGTTCTGAGATTGGGAACATTTTCAGGCATTGTTACAGATCGATATTTGACCAAAGTATCTCCCATCTGCCTTTTATAATTAGGAGTCCCCTGTGTGAAAAAAATAAGTTAGTTATACACCTTATGAAATGTACTTTATCAAGATTTCTTTCTTTCTAGATTTGCTGAATACTAAACATTCATTTTGGAGTCCTTGGATTTAACTTGTTTGACCTAGATATTACAATAGTGTGGTGTTCTAATTAAATATAGATGGATACAATTTTCCCTAAATCTTTATCAAGTACATATTTGAAAATAAGCAGATTTCATAGGTCTTGAAGAATGGCATTGATATGCCATCTCCCATCAACTCTACTCCAACACCAATATATTGAAAAAGTATTTTGATACATAACTTAGATCCTTCATGTAGAAGCCTGATATTTTCTCAAAAATATTCAGTGTGTTAGTAGAGAAGTGGGAGAAAAAAGAACTTAATATTCTTTTCCACTTAGAACACTAAATGTCTATCAGTGGAGGGGAAATAACATTTCAAAATGTAAAAGAAATGATAAGAATAGACTTAACTATCTACATGTTTAAATGCCCACCCCCCCACCAAAAGATCTCAGTATAAAAATGTGATATTCTCCACAGTACATGGCACACCTATTTTAACCAGGGATGTATTAACATAGGACAGGGGGATGATAGGAGGGGTTAGCTGGAGCATGCATAATCAGTTGAGAGATTTTCTTTTTCATTCTGAATCCTAAAATACAATTTTGAGATAAAGGTGAACAATTTCAAATTAGTCTCATAGTCAATGTCTAACTAAGCTCTCTGGATAAACCTTTAAAAATACTCTTAAACCTACTAAACAAAGGAGAATAGCAACTTAATATTTGTTGTTGTTCTGAGTGTAAGTACACAATTTCAAAATTTTCCACAGGCTGAAAACCTGTGGAAAATGCATTTTGCTATGAAAATTTGGTATCAGAGTTTTTTGTCAGCGTATGTATTCTAGGGCAAGCAAGTGGTCCTCTGTTATGGATTCAATGTTTGTATCCTTTCCCCACCCCCAGATTAACATACTGAAGCTCTAACCATCAATATGATGGTATTTGGAGATGAGTTCTTTAGAAGGTAATTAGGGTTAGATGAAGTCATGAGGATGGTGCTCTCATGATGGCATTAGTGACCTCATACGAAGAGCCACCAGAGAGCTCACTCTTTCTCTCTTAGCACAAAGAAGAGGTCATATGAACACACAATGAGATGTCTGCAAGCCAGCTCTCACCAGAACCTGACCAAGCTGGCACTCAAAGCTTGGACTTCCAGCCTCCAAAACTGTGAGAAAATACATTTCTATTGTTTAAGCCACACAATTTATGGTATTTTGTTATGGCGCCTTCTACTACAGCCTCTTAACTAATGAGTAGGATCAGAGTTCCAGGGGGTCAAGAGAGGGAGGGAGGCGTTTTCAGCCATAACTTCCTGTGTTGCCCGTGCTTACAAAGCTCTTAGTCTTGGGGCTCCTACACAATTACCTCTTATATTTCCTCCTAAAGGCCTCCTTTCCTTTTCTCTGTATTTCATGACTTTCAATTCTGATCTCCTTTGACAATAGCAAGCAATAGGGCTTTCTAGGGTTTTTTTCTGCTTTTAGTATTGCTACCTGTGTCTCTGAGACCTACTTTAGATCAGGCATCCATCTGCTCACTGTTATTTCAATGAAGAAGCAGGTAGGGCATTTGAGTGTTTAGGGTGAGGTTGCAAGTAAGATGAAGAGATAGAGAAGAGAAGTAGAAATTATCAGTTTATCATGTGAGAAAACAGAAGTAAGTTGAGGAAGGATGCACTACTCTTTAAGGGTGATTTAATAGGAAATGAACAAACAAAAGAACTGCAGTTGTTACACAGTCCAGGTTACTGCTAAGAGCTACAACCTGCATACCAGGAATTGGTTGGTTTGCCCACCTTTTAGAGATGTGAACTTGTTATAATCTTAGGTAGGTCACATCAACTCTCTAGGCCTCAGTTTTCTCATTGGTAAAATTAAAAGTTTGGATCAGATGAATTCTGGGCTTGCTTTCAGATCTTTTTGGAATAGGATGCTTTTATTTTTGCTTTGAATTCTGTCAAACAAAGTTTCTATTAAAAAAAAGATAGGTCACCTTTATTCATTTTTTTTTTTTTTTTTTTGGAACCAGTTGATCTGTCCTTTACATCAGAAACCCTACAAGAGGGAATCTTAGACTCTGGGTTCAAAAGGAGTTGAGATCATGTACTCCATTTTACTCAATGCAGCCAATACAAACAAGGCAGTCTTGATGTCCAGTAGACACTTGGCAGGCTGCTGGTTAGCTCTCCTAGAAAATTTTCACAAATAATTTAGGAAAAATAAATTGATTTTGTTGAAAAAATCAAGATCTTTGATATTTCTTCTGAATAGTAATTTGTATTCAGTGTCTGCCTATTGGTACTAGTCTGTTAGTGGTCACTAAATATGCTTGATTTCTACCTGGTTGAATGTCCTTCATTTCTTGCATTGTTCTTCATATGACATGGGTTCTAGAGCCCTCAGGCCAATGTCAACATTACTATAAACATGCTCTGTTCTTGAAACATTTCTAATTAATTGGATGGTCTATAGTTGAGTGCTTGTGCCAAAATTCAAGACACCCAATGGAGAGCCTGAGAGTTTCATTCGCATTGTAAACCGAGGACAAACCATCATGGGTTACAGTACAGAAGACCATCGTCTGCTAAAGAAACCATGACAAGGTTTGGAGGATTGTAAAGCATACAGCTCTGGAGTTTGTGAAACAAAGGGGAAAATGGCTTCATTATAGCTGAATATATGATACACTAAAACTCTGAGAGAAATGACATCCTTTGCAGTTAAAATGATGGATAATTAAGGGGAAAAAAGGTTTTCTTAATTTGTACTTTAAAAAGCTGTCACAGATGCAATACTGATGAGACACTTGCCTTAAATCTGCAAGGCACAAATAAATACAAACATGAGTCCATTTACACATCATTTCTTGACATAAAGGGGAGAAGGCTAGTAATTTCTAAAACATCAAACTGTTCTTAACAAATATTTCCAGCCAAAGGCAAATTCCAACATGATAGGATTTTCATAAGGATTTTCATAGGATCTTCACATCTGTAAGATCACCTATGACAAGAAACTAAGTCTCTTTGAGATCAAACCCATTTTATAGTGATTTTTTTTCTTTTTGTGAATAATGCCTCATTTTGCACAGAACTGTTTTTAAAGTTTTGCATTACAGTGACAGAAGCTTTTCCTTTAGGCATTTCTTGAACTTTGCCATTTTTAAACATGTGTAATTTTTTCTGTGATTTCCCATTGCCTATGGAATACCCCACCTCTTATCCTAAACTTAAGGTGTGATACACTTCCAGCCCACCCTATTCTTTCCCCTTCCACCTCCCAAGGTGATTAAGGTCCTCATCCCATTACAGCATCAGTTCAAAGTTCAAAACTCCACCACTGAAAGCTTCTAAATAAGGTACCAATGAGTAATCAGTTAAATAAAATTTGGGGCAAAATTCTTCTCCATCCCCGGACTTTTGAAACAAATGAAACAAGTTATCTGCCCCCAAACGTCTCAACATATAATCGTGGTGCAGGCACAGGATATAAACACTACTGTTAAAAAAAAAAAAAAAAAAAGTGGAAAATGGAAGGTAAGACAGAGTCACAGATCTAATGCAATTCTGAAATCCATCTGGGCATAATCCAGCCAGAGTTCTTTGATTAGATTTCAAGGCCTGGGAACTCTCAGTTCTGCCTTCTGGGTACTTGCTTATACCCACTGGGCCCTTGGTTCTGCCTTCTGAATCATCATTCCTTTTTCATGAAAAATAGCAAGTGTTTGCAGCTATTTTTATCAGCCTGCCAGTAGAATTTTGAGAGTTCGGGAGCTTCTTTTAATTTCACACTCTCTGTTTCTTATAGTCCGAGCTGGAAGTATCTCTGCTGACATAATTTCCACAAGAATCTTGTGGGTCTGTTGTGAATTTCACAGGGACTCATTCCATCACACAAAAACTACATGCACAGATTTTTAAGATAATGCCTTCTCTAGCCCAACCTCCTGTCGAGGTGACTTAGAGAAAATATTCTCAAGCTTCCTAGAGGCCCTCTGGTTTGATTGAGAGGATCTGTAAGCACATCCTTAATCTCTTATGAATGAATCCTCTGATTTTTTTTGATCTTTCTGAGGTTTCAACAAAGAACTATAGAGTCATGCTCTCAGCCTTTTCTCCAGAGTATGCTTTCCAGACTGTGAGTCTCTTAGTTAAATAGTTCTTCCCTCAATCTGTCTGTTTCCTGTCCCATTTTAACATTTTACCATAAGCAACAAGAAGAGACTAGGTGGAATTTTTTTTTTTTTTTTTTTTTTGTGGCACGCGGGCTTCTCACTGTTGTGGCCTCTCCCATTGTGGAGCACAGGCTCCGGACGCGCAGGCTCAGCAGCCATGGCTCACTGGCACAGCCACTCCGCAGCACGTGGGATCTTCCCGGACCAGGGCACGAACCCGCATCCCCTGCATCGGCAGGCGGACTCTCAACCACTGCGCCACCAGGGAAGCCCCAGGTGGAACTTTCATATCTTTGCTTGGAAATCTCTTTAGCCATACACCCAGATTCATCACTTACGAGTCCTGATTTCCACATAACTGTAGGACACAATTTCTGCCACTACGTAATGAAGATCCATCCCTCTTGCCCTAATTTCCAATAATGACATCCACACTTCTTCCAGAACCTTCGTCAACAACATTTTCAACATCCATGTTTCTCTGAACAGTCTGCTCAAGGTCACTTTGACTTTCTCTAGCATGCTTCTCACCATTTTTGTTAAACTTCTCCCAGCTTCTGCTCACTGTTTAGTTCCAAAACTATTCCATTTATAAGTATTTGTTGCAGTAGCACCACACTTCCAGGTCCAAAATCTCTATTAGTTTTCTATTATGATGTAATAAATTACAATTTAGCATCTTAAAACAATGCCCATTTTTAACTCACACAGTATGTAGGTCAGAAATCTGGACATGGCATGGCTAGGTTCTCTATTCAGGGTAGAACAAGGCTGAAAAACAGATTTCTGCTGGGGCAGCACTTCTCATCTGTGGCTTGAGATCCTCCAAACTCACTGATTGTTGGAAGAATTCAGTTCCTAAGGATTGTAGGCCTGAGGTCCCCCTTTCCTTGCTGGCTGTCAGTAGGGCCACTGTCAGCCCCCTCAAGGCACTCCTCTCCATGGGCAGTTCAACAACATGGATATTTGCTTTCCTCCAGGTCAGCCAGAATGCGTCTCTCTGACAATTTATTCTGCGACCAGCCAGAGAAAATTCTCTACTTCTAAAGGGCGCATATGATTATGTCAGGCCCATCTGGATGATCTCCTTTTTATAAGTCAACTGAGCCATATGGTATAACATAATCACAGGAATAAAATCTATTATTTTCATTAGAGGTACATATTTTAAAATTCCTGGAATTATACAGGGCATGTACATCAGAAATTTTGGAATTCTTCCTACTATTATAATAATATACTGAACAATGTCATCTAGCCCACAGTCTGTCTCTAAAGGCCTATATAAATCAGGCTCAATTATTTTTTTTCCCATCCAGATACAATATCAAAGATACTATAACAAAATTCCCAAAATTACTGTATTATAAGCTTTACTATTTTAAGTAATACTTAAGGAATCCCAGTGAAATCTATATTGGGATTACAGGATTCAATTTACTAAATATAATACAACAGAAACCTAAATTTTACATATAATCATTTATGGAAAAAAAAGTATTTTAAGCACAAGTAATTCAATTTGTACTCAAAGATCAATCATCTTCTTTTCTTACAAAAACTGAGCTTACAGAAATCTTTATGGAAAGAGGAAACAATTATGTGTGTTCTCACATTATACATATTTGCATATCAATAAATATAAAGGTTGAATATCAAATGGGAAAAATAGTTTTGTGTATATAAATGCAACTGAGAAAGGCTTGGAGGTCCTTGCATAGTAGTTCTCAGTCTTGGCTGCCAAAATGTATTCAGGGAGATTGAAAAAAAACAAACTTCTGGGTACCATGTCTAAAGATGTTAATTCAGTTGCAGGTCATGGCCTAATTATTCTTGTAAATGTCTCAAGGAGTTGACAATTTAAAGTGAGAAAAAAGACACTACAAAAGTTAGCTGTTTTCACCAAGGATTTAATATTAACTTTTAAAGTTTAATACAGAGAAAAATACAAAGTCAAAAGTGTATAGCTCAATGAATGATCACAAAGGAACATACCCATGGAAGGTCCACTCATGTCAAGAACAAAGAACCAGAGCATCCCTCATAATACTTCCAAAGTATTAAATACCTCCTCCCCAAGAATAACCATTTTCTTGAATTTTAACACCACAGATTAATTTTGCCTATTTTGAATTTCATACAAATTAAATAATAAAATTTTTAAAATCTGATTGTTTCACTCAACATTATGTGTGTGAGATTCGTTAATGCTGTCATATGTAGCAGAGATTTATTTTCTTCCATACTCTATATTTCCTGAATTGTATAAATGTATTGCAGTTTGTTTACTCCTCGATTACTAGACATTTGGGTTATTTCCCAGTTTGGGACAATTATAATAATGTGATAAACACTCTTGACTTATACATAGATGTCTTTGGGTGCACATATGTACACATTCCTCGGTCTGGGATTGCTGGCCCATAAAGTATTCACATGTTCACTTTAATAGTTACTTCCATGTAGCTTTCTTAGAGTGATTGTACCAGCTTATACTCCTACCAGCCTGTGTGATAGTTCTCATTGATCCACATATTTGCCAACAGGACTAGTGTAAATCTTCTCAATTTTTAGCTGTTATAGTAGCTGTGCAGTGATGGCTCATTGCAGTATTATTTTTTATTTCATTCCATTTCTCTGATTGTGGCAATTTGAAAATTCTCTCATATGAAGTGCCTGTTCAAGTCTTTTTGCCCATTTTTCTATTGAGCTGTCTGATTTTTCTTATTGATTTATAGAAATTCTTTATATAATTTGACCACAAGTTCCTATTTAAGTATGTGCTTTGCAAATGTCAAAACTACATAGATTGGTTTTGCCCTCTTTTAAGGGTTTCTTTTTGTTTAAGAGTAATTTTAATTTTAGTGTAGTCAAAGATGTACTCCTGGAAACTTATTGTTTCTACCTTATAATCTATAAGCCTGACTGTTTGCCTTTCAGTTTAAGCTTTATTAAACATAGTTTTTATGTGTAGATAATTAAGTAAAGATCAAGTCATTGTTTTTCTGCACAGATACCCAGTTAAGCCAGCACCATTGACTGGAAATATTAGATGAAATTCTCTAGAGATAACTTAAGGTTCTAAATAATGTCATCTTACACTAGTGGGGTTTTAAAATTTCTTCTGTAAGATGCTAGGTTAAGGGCATTTAACTTTAATGGAAACAGGGATTTAGAAAATTTGAAGCCCCAAGAGGGCTGGTATATTTCAGATTGACCCTTATTCCTGGGGCATAAGTTTTTGGTGTACTATTTTGGGACCCCTCCATTCTTGGTGGGCTCTGATCTGTTTCTCCAGATAGTGAGTCTGCCAAAAGTTCTGTTCACTTTCCTAACCTTTCAGTTACTATGTTCAAATAAGCAAATGCTTGAGGGGAAAGCTGTCCTAAGTGTCAGGTTCACTTTTTTATGTTTTCTTCATCTTTGGGACCTTAGTCTGGTGAACCTTACTTCCTTGGTAGCTTACAAACAAGGCTTACACACAGATCTTGTTATTTTGTCTAAATTTTTTCTAGATGTTTTAAGCAGGAGAGTTGGTTCAAAATAAACTAGTCTACATTGTCTAAAACAAAACTCTGTACACACTGCTATATTCAAAAATGTAATTAAGGCCCCTAATGGCTATCTAATTTCTTAAAAGAGATAGGAACTCAGTGAATTTCTGTTTATCTGATTTCTCATGATATGGAATAACATATATGTTTAATTTATTATAAGTACTTAGCTCTTTTAAAAGAGGTCAATTTGGAATCAACTGGTGACAAATCAGTGGAAGAAATATATTTTTGGCCAGAGAAGGGAGTCCTTTAGGCACCTTTCAAGTGATAACTCAGAGGTAGATATTAACTCCGTCTCTGTAAAGGCTCTCCCGGTAATGGGGGTGGTAGAGATTTTCTGTGTTTGTAATAATGGTGTCTGGTAACTAATGACAACATCTGTTTCTATCGTACAATGACAACTATGGCTCAGCACCTGGTTTGGGGAGAGCAGAAATACTGTGATATTTTTTCTCATTTTGATTTTCCCCCATTTATTGCTCTGTCCTAAATCTTTGTATTGATTAAGAGAAACACGAGTTATGTTTGAAGCTATAGCTAGATGGTTAAGGAGAATCCATAGGTCAGTGGTGTTGCATAGCTTATTCCAACCAAAACAGAACAGTTTGATCTATATCCCCCCTGTTTTCTCTCTTGGTCTTTCTACTCACGTTTAAGCCTTAAGTATATTTAAGCATATGATGTTATGATGGTTAGGACAATAGAATCTGTCTTTACTTATTAGCACATTAATGTTTTCAGCTCTTGCTTCACTGTTGATAATAATTATGCTAAAAAGAGTGGGGAGGAAAGGGACATTCTGAATCCATAGAGTTCTCTCAGGGTTTTCATATTCGATAATTTTCAAACATTAGAGAAAAGAATTTGGTACATTTCCTTCTCTTCTGACCATTAGTAGTACTAAATAACTCAAAAGTATACAATAGGGCTTCCCTGGTGGCACAGTGATTGACAGTCCACCTGCCGATGCAGGGGACACGGATTCGTGCCCCAGTCCGGGAGGATCCCACATGCCGCGGAGCGGCTGGGCCCGTGAGCCATGGCCGCTGAGCCTGCGCGTCCGGAGCCTGTGCTCAGCAACGGGAGAGGCCACAACAGTGAGAGGCCCGCATACCGCAAAAAAAAAAAAAAAAAAAAAAAAAGTATACAATATACAAAATATTGAGATTTCTGAAAGTGTGGTCCAGAGATAAACTGCACAGAATCTGAGGGTCTTTAGAATGCATGTTCGATATTTAGATTTATAGTCCTCACCCCAGGTTTAAGTCTGAATCTCTAGAAAAGGGCCCAGGAACTGGAATTTTAACAACTTTCCTGTGCAAATATGATTTTTATACACATTATTTAACATTTACAGTGGGAAGTTTTTTTACATACGTTACCTCACAGAGGTTTCTAGATAGGTAGGATTATCTCCAATTCCCTAATGGGGAAACTGAGACACAAAGAGGTAAACCACTGGGACAAACTCACATGTAAGTTGAGCTGGCACACCAGCTAGTTCTCCTGCCACCAAGTTCAATGCTTGTCTCACTACATCAGCTTTATTCTCTACCAAGAATCTCTATCTTAGAAAAGAGATTTTTTTCCCCACATACAGCTTTTCTTAAGCTGCATAAGTCCAAACAACCTCATATTTGCTCTGTGATAGCAATTATTGTGACAGGGTATTACTAACAACTTTCAGTGCACACACTGGGTTTTTCAGTCACAGAGTGCCCAATTTTGTCAAGGCATTTTAGTGCTTGCTTGAAGGTTCTGTGTATAAAAGCCATGCCCTGGAGAGAGTGCTTTTAACACCCGTGAGCAGAAGTGCAACGTGAGGTCACCAGGAGCATGGATGCTGCCACTGTTAGAGCAGATACAGATGACTTCTAACAACCTTTGATGAATGACTCAGCCCCAGCTCCACAGAGGTGAAGCTCAGCAGAACCACTCAGAATTACCTTCTGGAACAAACAAGAAAAAGTGGCATTTCTTATCTGAGAATAGGAAACTGGCCAGCAAAAATGTTACTGATAGAGACTACTGATTAAATTACTGATAGAATATTACTAATTTACTGGACTGACTGGAATTTTGGGTATTTTTTTTAGTTGTTTATTCCCTCAAGCAAATACATGAAGATAACAAGCGTGGCTACCACTGACAGCTACTGATATTGAACGCAGCATATGCCACAAACTCAGTGTAGAGCTTTATAACAACTGTCTTCTTTACTCATCACAACAAACTTATTATTTGTTTTCATAAGAGAAAACTAAAGACTAGGGATGTCAAGTAATTTGCCCAGGGCCACCTTTCCTGGTAAATCCTTGTCTATCTGATTCTAGAACCCATTAACTTAACCACGTTACTACATTTTCTTTCTTGATATACTGAAGATCTATTTTCATATGATGTAGATGTGTTATAATTTAAAACAAGTAAAGAGAAAAGACTAGAAAAATCTTTTTTGTTTCTCTCACTGAGTGAGAGTTTTTCTAGTAGTATAGTACCATGAGAATGTTCTTCTCACTCTAACACAAGGGATTAGGATATGCGGGCACTAGCCTTCATTCTTCTGCCCATTTTTCATTCCTGAAAATTTTAATTTTTTGAGGAATTTCCATATTGTTTTCCACAGTGGCTGGACCAATTTACATTCCCACTAACAGTGTATAAGGGTTCCCTTTTCTCCACATCCTCACCAGCACCTACTGTCTTTTGTCTTCTTGATGACAGCCATTCTAATTGGGGCATGACTTTTAAATTTTAAGTGTGAATTTGATTAACTGATCATGCAGGCTAAAGATATATGGTGGCCAGTAATTGGCTTGTCTATCTATCAGGCCAACTGGCCAGGAAAACATCTAGAGTTTTAATATTGTAGAAAAGGCAAGAGATTTTACAGGTTAAAGGGGAAAAGAAGACATTTACATGCCCAAAAAGAAAGCAGTTTTGAGAGTATATGCCACTAAATTCAGGACCAAAAGGAACATAGGGTAGCTGTGTCCTGCATAACTGAATTTAAGTCTCAGATGTGCAGAGTGCAAAGGAATAAGAAATGCAATGAACGTAGTCCAGGCAAAAATAGCAGTAGCAGCAAAAGTATTCTCTTAGGAGTTTTCCCGATCCATATTAGTAGGCAGAGCCACATCTTTAGAGGAAATTAGTTATAATTTAGGAGCTACATCACTTGAATGGCTCTGATTCAAACATGCAGAACAACTTTGCAGCCCTGCTGGGCAGAAGGAAATTTTATTATTGCATGGTATTGTTCTCTGAAGTTATATAAATTGTCTATTTTGGTAATGTTATTGGTATCCACACTTTCCTTTTTCCTTATTCCACAATGACTACTGTATCACTTATTTTCAGATAATAATTTTATACAATTATGTTTTTCATATTTCATATCCATGAATATTCAAGAATATTCATTTTTTTTCAAATAAGAAATTAAAACAATTTATATTCTAACCTTTATAAATCCCAAAATGACTGAACAAACTGGAGGGTAAAATTTCTAAAAATAAATATGGTTAAAATATTACATACTGGCACTTGACCATTACTAATGGGGATCATGCTCTCAGGGTATAGCATTACCAAAGAATATCACTGTATCAGTTAGCTATTGTTAACCTCCCCATAATTTAGTAGATTAAAAAAAAAACTTTTAGGGGAGGCAGAGACAAGATGGTGGTGTGGGAAGACATGGAGTTAGCATCTCCCCACAACTAGGGCACCTGCTGGAGGCTGGGGGGACTCTGACACCCAAGAAGATGGAAGGAACCCTAAAGTGAACCCTAAGTGAACTGGTAGGATGTAGGGGGACTGAGGAATGGGGAGAAGTGGAGGCCAGAGAGGATAGGTACCCCTGAGGCCAGCGAGATCAAGAGAGGCAGGTGGGAGGAGCTAACCAGGAGGAGCAGGATAGGAGCAGGAGAGGAGAGGAGGGATTTTACCCTACCAACTTGAGCCCAGGAAGTCTGCAGGGCTCCCACATGAGGTCCCCGGACTTCTGAGACCAGGGGTGGGGAGCATACCTGGGCCCCTTCTGTTCCTTGAGCCTAAGCCCTGCCCCCAGCCCTGTGGGTCTTAAGCATAGGCCCTGTCCACTGCCCAAACCTCACCCTTGCTTAGGCCCTGCCCTCCAAAGCCAAGGCATTTTCCCCCTTGTTTTTTTTTTTTTCCCCCTTCTGCCTCTTTTTCACTATTGTGATACTGATGTACCTTCCAGTTGTTGATTCATCTAAATTTTTATTTTTATATTCTTTCTAACATATCTGTTAGTTTCCTAGCCTAATTTTATTTTTTATTTTGTTATTGCTCTCTCTCTTTTTTTTTTTTTTGCCACTCCACACCGTTTGTGGGATCTTGGTTCAGGAGCCACAGATTGGGCCAAAGCTAATGCACTGGGAGCTCTGAGTATGAACCACTGGACTAACAGAGAACCTCAGACCCCAAAGAATATTCATCAGAGTGAGGTCTCCCAGAGTTCCTCATATCAGCACCAAGACACAGCTCTACAAAATAGCCTACAAACTCCAGTGTTGGAAGCCTCAGGCCAAACAACAAGTAAGACAGGAACACAAGCCCACTCATTAAAAAAAAAAAAAAGAGAGAGAGAGCAAAAAAATATGTCTCAGATGAAGAAGCAAGGTAAAAACCTGCAAGACCAAATAAATGAAGAGGAAATAGGCAATCTACCTGAAAAAGAATTCAGAGTAGTGATAGTAAACATGATCCAGAATCTCGGAAATAGAATGGAGGCATTGATGAGAAAATACAAGAAATATTTAACAAGATCTAGAAGAACTAAACAACAAACAAACAGAGATGAACAACACAATAACTGATATGAAAAATACACAAGAAAGAATAAATAACAGAATAACAGAGGCAGAAGAACGAATAAGTGAGCTGAAGACAAAATGGTGGAAATAACTGCTGAGGAGCAGAATAAAGAGAAAAGAATGAAAAGAATTGAAGACACTCTCAGAGACCTCTGAGACAACACTAAATGCACCAACATTCGAATTATAGGAGTCCCAGAAGAAGAAGAGAAAAAGAAAGGGTCTGAGAAAATATTTGAAGAGATTATAGTCAAAAACTTCCCTAAGGTGGGAAAGGAAATAGTCACCAAGTCCAGGAAGCACAGAGAGTCCCATACAGGATAAGCCCTAGGAGAAACACACCAAGACACATATTAATCAAACTAACAAAAATTAAATTCAAAGAAAAAATATTAAAAGCAGTAAGGGAGGGCTTCCCTGGTGGCACAGTCATTGAGAGTCTGCCTGCCGATGCGGGGGATGCGGGTTCATGCCCCAGTCCGGGAGGATCCCACATGCCATGGAGCAGCTGGGCCCGTGGGCCATGGCTGCTGAGCCTGTGCGTCCGGAGCCTGTGCTCCGCAATGGGAGAGGTTACAACAGTGAAAGGCCCGCATACAGCAAAAAAAAAAAAAAAAAAAAAAAAAAAAAGCAGTAAGGGAAAAACAAAAAACAACATAGAAAGAAATCCCCACAAGGTTATCAGCTGATTATTCAACAGCAACTCTGTAGGCCAGAAGAGAGTGGCAGGGTATACTTAAAGTGATGAAAGAGAAAAACCTATAACCAAGATTACTCTACCCAGCAGGGATCTCATTCAGATTCAATGGAGAAATCAAAAGCTTTTCAGACAAGCAAAACCGAAGAGAATTCAGCACGACCAAACCAGCTTCACAACAAATGCTAAAGAAACTTCTCTAGGTGGGAAAAACAAGAAAAGAAAAAGACCCACGAAAACAAACCCAAAATAATTAAAATGGTAATAGGAACATACATATCAATAATAACCTTGAATGTCAATGGATTAAATGCCCCAACCAAAAGACACAGACTGGCTGAAGGCATAAAAAAAACAAGACCCATATATATGCTGTCTACAAGAGCCCCACTTCAGACCTAGGGACACGTACAGACTGAAAGTGAAGGGATGGAAAAAGAGATTCCATACAAATGGAAATCAAATAAAGCTGGAGTAGCAATACTTGTAACAGATAAAATAGACTTTAAAATAAAGACTGTTACAAGAGATAATGAGGGACACTACATAATGATCAAAGGATCAATCCAAGAAGATATAACAATTATAAATGTTTATGCACCCAGTGTAAGAGCACCTCAATGCATTAAGCAAATGTTAACAACTATGAAAGGAGAAATCAACAGTAACACAATAATAGTAGGGGAATTTAACACCCCACTTACACCAATGGACAGATCATCCAAACAGAAAATAAATAAGGAAACACAAGCTTTAAATGACACAATAGACCAGATAGATTTAATTGATATTTATAGAACATTCCACCCAAAAGTGACAGAATACATTTTCTTCTAAAGTGCACATGGAACATTCTCCAGGATAGATAACATCTTGGGTCACAAATCAAGCCTCAGAAAATTTAAGAAAATTGAAATCATATCGAGCATCTTTTCTGACCACAACACAATGAGATTGGAAACCAATTATGGAAAAAAAATTGTAAAAAACACAAATACATGGAGGCTAAACAGTGCATTACTAAATAACCAAGAGATTGCTGAAGAAATCAAAGAAGAAATTTAAAAATACATAGAAATAAATGACAATGAAAACACAACAACTCAAAACCTATGGGAAGCAGTAAAAAGCAGTTCTAAGAGAGAAATTTATAGCAATTCAATATCAGCTCAAGAAACAAGAAAAATCTCAAATAAACAACCTAACCCTACACCTAAAACAACTAGAGAAAGAAGAACAAAGAAAACCCAAAGCCAGTAGAAGGAAAGAAATCATAAAGCTCAGAACAGAAATAAATGAAATAGAAATTACAAAAACAATACCAAAGATCAATAAAACTAAAAGCTGGTTCTTTGAGAAGATAAACAAAATTGATAAACCCTTAGTCAGACTCATCAAGAAAAAAAAGGAGAGGATGCAGATCAATAAAATTAGAAGTGAAAAAAGAGAAATACAAAGGAAATACAAAGGATTATTAGAGACTACTACAAAAAACCATATGCCAATAAAATGGACAACCACGAAGAAATGAACAAATTCTTGGAAAGGTACAATTTTCCAAGACTGAACCAGGAAGAATTAGAAAATATAAACAGACCTATCAAAAGTAATGAAATTGAAACTGTAATTTAAAATCTTCCAACAAACAAAAGTCCAGGACCAGATGGCTTCACAGGCTAATTCTATCAAACATTTAGAGAACAGCTAACACGGATCCTTCTCAAACTCTTCCAAAAAATTGCAGAGGGAACAACACTCCAAAATTCATTCTACAGAGCTACCATCACCCTGATACTAAAACCAGAAAAAGATATCACAAAAGAAGAAAATTATAGACCAATATCACTGATGAATATAGATGCAAAACTCCTGAACAAAATACTAGCAAACAGAATCCAACAGCACATTAAAAGGATCATACAGCATGATTAAGTGGGATTTATCCCAGGGATGCAAGGATTCTTCAATATACGCAAATCAATCAAGATGATACACCATATTAACAAATTGAAGGATAAAAACCATATGATCATCTCAATAAATGCAGAAAAAGCTTTTGACAAAATTCAACACCAATTTATGATAAAAACTCTCCAGAAAATGGACATAGAGGGAGCCTACCTCAACATAATAAAGGCCATCTATAACAAACCCACAGCAAACATCATACTCAATGGTGAAAAACTAAAAGCTTTCCACTAAGATCAGGAACAAGACAAGGATGTCCACTCTTGCCCCTCTCATTCAACATAGTTTTGGAAGTCCTAGCCACAGGAATCAGAGAACAAAAAGAAATAAAAGGAATACAAGTTGGAAAAGAAGTAAAGCTGTCACTCTTTGCTGATGACATGATACTATACATAGAAAACCCTAAAGATGCCACCAGAAAACTACTAGAACTAATCAATGAATTTGGTAAGGTTGCAGGATACAAAATTAATGCACAGAAATCTCTGGCAGACCTATACACCAACAACAAAAAATCAGAAAGAGAAATTAAGGAAACACTCCCATTTACTATTGCAATAAAAAGAATAAAATACCTAAGAATAAAGCTTCCAAAGAAGGCAAAAGACTTGTACTCAGAAAACTATAAAACACTGATGAATGAAATCAAAGATGACATAAACAGATGGAGAAATATAACATGATCTTGGATTGGAAGAAGCAATAATGTGAAAATGATTATTCTGCCCAAAGCAATCTGCAGATTCAATGCAATCCCTCTCAAATAACCAATGGCATTCTTCACAGAATTAGAACAAAAAATTTTACAATTCGTTTGGAAACACAAAAGACCCCAAATAGCCAAAGCAATCTTGAGAAAGAAAAACGGAGCTGGAGGAATCAGGCTCCCTGACTTCAAACTATACCACAAAGCTACAGTAATCAAGACAGTATGGTACTGGCACAAAAACAGAAATTAGATCAATGGTACAGGATAGAATGCCCAGAGATAAACCCATGCACGTATTGCCACCTAATTTATGACAAAGGAGGCAAGAACATACAATGGAGAAAAGACAGCCTCTTCAATAAGTGGTGCTGGGAAAACTCAACAGCTACATGTAAAAGAATGAAATTAGAACACTACCTCACACCATACACAGACATAAACTCCCAATGGATTAAAGCCTTAAATGCAAGACCAGACACTATAAAACTCTTAGAGGAAAACATAAGAAAAACACTCTTTGACATAAACCACAGCAAGATCTTTTTTGACTCACCTCCTAGAGTAACAGAAATAAAAACATAAGTAAACAAATGGGACTTAATTAAACTTAAAAACTTTTGCACAGCAAAGAAAACCAAAAACAAGGCAAAAAGACAACACTCAGAATGGGAGAAAATATTTGCAAGTGAAACAACAGACAAAGGATTAATCTCTAAAATATACAAACAGCTCATGGAGCTCAATATCAAAAAAAAACCCCAAACAATCCAGTTTAAAAATGGGCAGAAGACCTAAATAGACATTTCACCAAGGAAGATATACAGATAGCCAAGAGACACATAAAAAGATGCTCAACATCATTAATTATTAAAGAAATGCAAATCAAAACTACAATGAGGTACCATCTCACACCGGTCAGAATAGCCATTATCAAAAAATCTAGAAACAATAAATTCTGGAAAGGGTGTGGTGAAAAGGGAACCCTCTTGCACTCTTGGTGGGAATGTAAATTGATACAACCACTATGGAAAACAGTATTGAGGTTCCTTAAAAAACTAAAAATAGAACTACCATATGCCCCAGCAATCCCACTACTGGGCATATACCCTGAGAAAACCATAATTTAAACAGAGACATGTGCCACAATGTTCATTGCAGCTGTATTTACAATAGCCAGGACATGGAAGCAACATAAATGTCCATCAAGAGATGAATGGATAAAGAAGATGTGCCACATATATACAATGGAATATTGATCAGCCTTTAAATAAATGAAATTGAGTTATTTTTAGTGAGGTGGATGGACCTAGAGTCTGTCATAGGAGTGAAGTAAGTAAGAAAGAAAAACAAATATCGTATGCTAACACATATATATGGAATCTAAAAAAAGAAAATGGTACTGATGAACCTAGTTGCAGGGCAGGAATAAAAACATAGACATAGAGAATGGACTTGATGACATGGGGTGGGAGGGCGAAGCTGGGGTGAAGTGAGAGTAGCATCGACATATATACACTACCAAATGTAAAATAGTTGGCTGGTGGGAAGCAGCAGCATAGCACAGGGAGATCGGCTCAGTGTTTTGTGATGACCTAGAGGGGTGGGATAAGGAGGATGGGAGGGAGGCTTAAAAGTGAGGGGGGGGGGCCTCCCTGGTGGCGCAGTGGTTGAGAGTCCACCTGCCGATGCAGGGGATACGGGTTCGTGCCCCCGTCTGGGAGGATCCCATATGCCGCGGAGCGGCTGGGCCCGTGAGCCATGGCCGCTGAGCCTGCGCATCCGGAGCCTGTGCTCCACAACGGGAGAGGCCACAATAGTGAGAGGCCCACATACTGCAAAAAGGAAAAAAAAAAAAAAAGTGAGGGGATATGGGGACATGTGTATGCATATGGCTGATTCGCTTTGTTGTGCAACAGAAACTAACACAGTATTGTGAAGCAATTATACTCCAATAAAGATCTATTAAAAAAAACAACAACTTTTACTTGTTCAAGGTTTTGTGGGTTGGCTGGGTGATTTTTCCAGTGTGGGTTCATTCATGCAATTACATTCAGCTGGTGGGTTTGCAGGGGGACTGGGCATCCAGCAGAGAGGACTGGAAAGCTGGGTCTCTTTTTCCTTGTAGGGATTCATCTTCAAGGACACTAGACTGGGTTTCTTCACACGCGTTTTCAGGCACTATTAAAAGAGTTCAATCCTCAATGACTATCAAGCATGTACTGAATTCAATTTATCCTACTGGACAAAACTAAATGATCTGGCCAAGCCCTGCATCAATGTCCAAGGGGACTAAATGAGGGTGTGAATATCAGATGTAATTCATTGGGGGCCTTGAGCATAACAATCTACCACCAGCCATAGCTCCCGTTCTCTCTGATTTCATATGAGGAGTATTAACCAAGCATTTCTACCTCACATTCCCAAGTTAAGTCATCCCTGAGGATGGACTAATGCCCAAGTAGAAAAGATAAAAGTCCCATAGTGGAGGCAAAAGTTGCTTCATGTGTCAAGGATTTCACCTGATTTTTGTTGCCTCCACTCCATTCCTCTGTTCCCTTACCTACTCTCCCTCTCACTGACTTCTCACTTGCTATAGACATCCTTCCCCTTGTCTTCTCTTTTAGCACTTGTCTCAGTTATGGCTCAACCAGAGAAGAAGATAGGAGATAGATATTAAAATATTTATTGCCAGACTGATGTTGATTGTGGGAGCTGGTTAGGAAAGTCCAAAATTCATAGCACAGGACATCAGGAAGGGCAAACTGAACTCTGGGATTCTGGGTCGTCAGATGAAGCTACTATCCACAAATGGTATTTCTTCTTCAGGACAACTTCAGCTCTTAAAGAATCAGGCCCACCCAGATTATCTAGGATAATCTCCCTAACAGCAAGTCAACATCAAGATGTGATTAAGGACTTTAATCGCATCTACAAAATACCTTCACAGGAACATGTAGATTGCTATTTGATTGAATAACTGGGGATTGTAGTCTAGCCAAGTTGACACATCCAAAGACCAGCACAGAATTTTTCAATACTTGCTATATAGTAGCAAATTTGATATCTCTTATTGACTTGACTAGCCACTACTGCATTTTCTTTTTCCTAAAATCTGTGGTTTTTTTCTACAAGTTCTAGCTTGGCTGCCTAACCCTGACTCATGATATTTTTTTATCTAATCTTACATTCCTGTAATGTTTTATTTTCTCTAGTGGTAGAAACTGGTCATGGATGCTTCTAATTTTCAGTTTACTTCACTGTTTTTTTGTTTTTATTTTTCCCCAGTTTCCCAACAACTGTAAGTGATTACAACCATGTAATTGATTCCTTACATAAAACACCTTACATGGTTGTTGTTTTCATGACAGGACCCTGACAAAGGCAGTATGTAAAGTATAGTATAACATATAGTTCATTATAGTAACTCAATGTATATTGGTTATTTAATAAAAGAAAAAAAAAAATATATATATATACATGAGCTGCTGGGTTTGAGTTCATCCTTGGTTACATGTGATGTTTTCATTTTTCTTACATCCATTGCTATCTTTCTGTTGATTCATCCTTTCATCTACCCATCATTTGACTATTCCTAAAGAACCTGATCTACGACCATCTTTACCATCTCTGTTAATGATTATTGCATTTTTCCAGTAACTTAGGTCAAAACCCTGGGGTTAATCTTGACTCCTCTTTTTCTCTCATATCCCATATCCCATATGTCAGTGAATCTGTTGGTCTCCCTTCAAAATATTTGCACTTCTCAACATGTGTTCTGTCACTACCTTGGTCTAAGCCTCCTTCATTTTAACTCTTGACTGGACACTGCTAACAGTGTCTATAATAATCTTTCAGAAATGAGTAAAAAATGCTATAAAATTTACATTAAAATATGGGTTTTTTTTTTAGTGCCTTCTGGCATTTGCTTTTCCCTCTCTCTCGAATGTTCTCTCCTGAATCCTCCTGGCTTATTGCTACAATTCCTGGAGGGTGTTATTCAAAAGTCCACTTCTTATTTCCGCCCTTTTTGACCACCACATGTTATATTTCAACCAACACTCATTTCCTGCTTTAATTTTTGTCTTTAGCATTTTTCTCATTTATTATCTATATTTCCCTCATATAGCAAGTCAACGTCTTGAGGGCATAATTATTGTCCATTTTGTTCCCTGGTATATCCTCCAAGTCTAAAACAGTGCCTGGTATGGAGTAAATACAATTGTTTTGTTGAAGATATAAATGAATGAATGAATGAATGAATGAATGAATATTATTTAAGTGATGCAATGACTCTTGGAGGATGACTATATAGTTAAGAAAAACAACAACAACAACCAGAAAACTCCCTAACCAATGTATACCAAAGTAGACATGAAAAAGCATTAGGTTGTTGTTCAGCTTTATGAAAATTTCAGAATGTTTTTTCTTAATTGCAAATAGCCACTCTAAAATACTGTAGAGCATCAGGAGAAAAATAAACTAAAATATAGAAACATAAAATTAAAGAATATTTTTAATAGTGAAGAATAGGTTTTATAGAGACATAAAATTGAAATACATACTTTGGTAATTAATAGGAGAGGTAATTTTCAGTATTGATGTAATACTTAAGATCCTCTCTCTTCACAGAGTTCAGAGAGACTTGAAAGATCTAAGGCTAAGAAGGAAATTAGGATGGCTTCTATCCTAAGTTGCACTAAGGGACCTCTTGATATTCTTGAAACAACTTCCATATTGACAAATGCCCAAGTAATCTTCCACCAATTGGAAATATCCCCAAATTGTCATATATATGCTGGTCACAGAGTAGTCTTAAAAACGTCACTAGAGGTAGTGAGGTAGTGTATATGCCAGGAACTGGCAACACCATGGGCTCATAGAAATGAACTAAGAGTCTCAATAAGAGGCTAATATTTCAAAACTGTAAGTCCACATCTAAGACCTGGGGTAGGAGTGGGATTTAGTAAAGTCAAATGCAATTTGGGTTAATGTCATTTTCTAAAGGATATGCTATCTGTGATGTGGAGCTCTACATTACCTACTTCTTCGAGATAAATGAGATTTAGGGCAGCAGTTGTGATGTTAAAGTCACAGTTAAGGAGAATCATCTAAGGCAATGTAATAGGTACCAGAACCAGGATCCAGCTCTAGAAATCAAAACTGGCAGCCACTCATCAGCAGGTCAGGTGTCTTCCATTCAGCTTTGGATTTAGGTAGAAGTAATTCAGGAAAAAATGTATGTATGTATGTATGTATGTATGTATGTATTGTACGCATGTATGTATGTATTCATCAGAGAGTTAGACCAGGCAGGTAAACTTGCCACAAGGGTAAGGAAGTTCTTGCCTAGTCCTTTCTTGGAGACTCAGAAATTACATTTTCCACAGCCACTTAGTCATTTGGATGTAGGAGAAGCAGGTTATTTACACACTCACATTCCACAGAAGGTATAGAACTCCTGGTATCTCGTTCGGTCTCCCTATTATTGCCTCAGTGTCTGGATGAGGTGGAATCCAGGTCACTAGCCATAGCTGTTGGGAAAGATCAGTAAAGAGGGACTGATCCTAAGGCCTGACTTTTTTATTAAGATATAAATTTTGGCTTTAGAGTGACAATAAATGAATGCCCCAGAAAACAAAACTTAAAAAGAGTAATATAGTAGTGTTCAAAATATAAGTATATTTTTGTAAACTATATATATAGAGGATGTGAAAGAGACAAAATATTCTGTAAAAAGTTAACAGGGTTACCGCTGAGTGAAGAAATCATGTATGAATTTGTATTTTATTTTTCTATTCCTCCTTTGGACTTTGCTAGTATCTTATAGCTGTATATTTATTATTTTTCTTTTTTTTTAATTTGAATTTGAATTTAGTCTAGTAGAGTCCCAAAGTCACACATTTGCTGTTAGTTTCATGAATATTAATGGGAGATCTTGTTCTAAACCAGGAGGTAAATCACCAAGCTATATTGTGAATTTACTACTAGCCCCCAACTCTGCCAAGTGTTCAAGAACAGCGAGTCTTAATTTTTTGAAAAAAATTAGATTTGAGAATGCATAACAGTTTTGAGCACTTTAGATCAGCTAGGTGCTTTGTGACCACCTAGAGGGGTGGGATAGGGTGGGTGGGAGGGAGACGCAAGAGGGAGGAGATATAGGGATATATGTATATGTATAACTGATTCACTTTGTTATAAAGCAGAAATGAACACACCATTGTAAAGCAATTATACTCCAATAAAGATGTAAAAAATGCATATCTGAAAATTAATACATTTTGCATAAAACTTAAGGGTGTTAAAAATCCCTGAAATCCAACTTGGGGCCATTCTGTGCATCACACATTAAAATCTGAGGGTTGGAAAAAAATGTAAAACCCTATGTCTGTTCCTCAGTTTTTATCTATTTATGGAAACCAGTCCTATAGCCATGAAAAATTAAGCAGCAAGGGAGAAGCAAATGAATGGATGGATGAATAAATGAATAAATTAGTGATTGTATATATGCATACATGCATATGTACAAAATTTCTTCAAGGGAATATACAGATAATAGATAAATGAGATGAGAAGGACTTATGTTGTACCAGCAAATTAGGTACAATTACACCAATTACACAAAGCAGCAGAATTATCTGTCAGGTAAACTGACCTATAAAATAGATTAATCCAACGGATCAGGATTAAGCTTTAAAAAGAAAATATAGCCCTAATAGCACTTGAAGTCCATACCAACTTCCTAGATGTAATAATTCTACTTTGTTGTTATTGTTGCTGTTTCTATATGTAGAATAAGTAAGGAGTGACATAAAAATAAATATTTCCTAGTCAATCCAGCATTTGGCTTTGAGGTAGCATGGCATAGTGAAAAGAATTAGGAGTCTAAAACAATCTAAAATTTGAATGTTTTTTTACCGTTTGTTAAATATGTTTTTCGGGAAAAATCTTTACCTTTCTGAGCCTCAGTCTCCTCATCTATAAAATGGGGATATTCTGGCTATTTATCGCTGTGTACAAATTACTCTAAAACTCAGTGGCTTTAAGGGATAATATTTCATTACACCTCATGTTATTGAGAATCACTAATTTGGGCATGGCTCAGCTGGACAGTTTCTCTGCTCCAAGAAGTGTTGGCTGAGGTCACCCATGTGTTATTCATTTGGGAGATTGTCTGGCCTGGAGGGTCCTAAATGACTTTACCCCCTTGTCTGGCACCTTGCGTGGGGGATGCTTGGACTCAGCTAGGCTTAGATGATTGGAGCACCTACATGTGGGCGCTGTAACATGATACCCTCAGGGTAATTCGACTTCTTCATTATGGCTTAGGGTTCTAGAGAGAGGTTTTAAGGGAAAGGAAATGGAAGCCCTCATCAGTCTCTTAAGGCCTCAGTCTTAGAAACTGGTAGAGCACCACTTCTGCTGTGTTTTTTCACCTTAGAAATCACAGGGACAACATACATTCAAGGTGAGGACACACAGACTCCATCTCTTGTTGAAAGAAATGTCAGAGAGTTTATGGCCACCTTTTGTCTGCTTCAAGGAATAATATTTCCTACCTTATAAGAGTTATTATGAGAGTTAAATAAAATTTAAAATATATGAATCACGCTTAATGAAATACTTGAAAAAGTTAGAAAGCAAGCATGCTGCATGTTTATCTCCCAACAATTGCTCCTACAAACTACCTTACTTTCTGGGGTTTGTTTATCTTCAATCCTGCATAAAATTTCAACAGATATCATAAAACAGTTAGTCATCATCAGGTATTCAAAGGATATTTTCTTTTCCCAGGTTTTAATAACAGAACAGTCCATAAACATTTGAAACATTGAATTCTCATTCAATTAAAAACTTTTCTTTCCCTTTATCCTCTAGTGGGGATAGGCTGGGAATGCTTCCATTCTTATTTTCACCTCACATCTTCCAATGCCAGGTAGTTGTTTTGTGACACAATAGAAGGTAAGAAAGTTACGGAACAAAGGAGGTCTTACTTGTACTTTTTTTGTGTGTGTGTGATATATGGGCCTCTCACTGTTGTGCCCTTTCCCATTGTGGAGCACAGGCTCCAGACGCACAGGCTCAATGGCCATGGCTCATGGGCCCAGCTGCTCCGCAGCATGTGGGATCTTACTGGACTGGGGCACGAACCCGTGTCCCCTGCATCGGCAGGCGGATTCTCAACCACTGCGCCACCAGGGAAGCCCTCTTACTTGTACTTTTAATGTTCCAGTGACATCCACTAGATGTTGTGGATGTCCAAAGCCATTTACTTATTTCCTTTGTCACTTCTATGGATCTCTAATTTTAGCTCGTTGGTGCATGTGGCAATCTCCAGCTGGCCACATCCATCCCCCTCTAGCTCTTGCCTCTAGCTTCTTTATATCAAGATCACCTTAGTCTTTGGAGGAAGCCGATTGACATAGAGTCATTTTCAGGACAATTCATGGCTATTTTCTTTCTGACACATGGAAATCACACAGGAAAAGTCTAAAAGTTTGTCTTGCTTTCAGTGAAGACTTTTTATTCTGCTGCTCTAGGCTACTTCAGCTAGTCAAAGCTGCTAACCTTTAGACGTCTTAGGCATGAATCAGATAGTAGTCACTGCATCCTTCAAATTGCAGGAGTTGCATACCAGACTCTCCAAATTCTTAAAGAATCTCTTCCTCTCAGGCAAGAGCAAAGTAATTTCCTCCCATGCCCTGTTTTTCACTGTGGTTGACATCAAGAAGTGGAATATAGGACATACTGACAATTTTTCCAAAGCAATCCAAATGTTTGCTAATTCTTCACATATGTTATTTATCCCCAAAAAGGGTGGTGAGCTAAGAATTTCAATACCATTTTTACAATTTTAAGCATGCCATGCCTAGGCAATCTGATGCCTTGGCTTTTTGAAAACATGGCCCCCCAAATTTCGATTCCCATTAAAAGGAGGGTCTATGTCTCCTCCTGTTGAATGCATGCAGGATTTGATCAATAGAATATGGGGAAAGTAACACTGTGTGACTTTTGATGCTGTGTCATAAAAGATGATGTAGCTTCTGCCTTGCTTGCTGAAACACTTACATTGGAATCCCTGAGCCTCCATGTAAGTAGTCCAAGTTCCCTGAGGCAGCCATGCTGTGAGGAAGCCAAGCCACCTAGAGAGGGCACACTCAGAAATTTCAGTTTTCAGTTCTACTATTTGAGTTCTCCCAGCCCAAGTGTCAGACGTGTGTGTGAAAGAGCCTTTAGAAGATTTTGGCTCACAGTTTTTGAGTCACCCCCAGCCCTGGAGTCAGTTGAGCGATCGTATATTGTATACATATTTCTGACCCACAGAATCTGTGAGCATAATAAAATGGTTGTCTTATGCTTCTAAGTTTTGTCTTAGATGGTCACCCAGTAGTAATTGGAACAAGAACTGGCTGTGTGTGTGTGTGTGTGTGTGTGTGTACGTGCGTGCATGCATGTGTTTGGTTGGGATCTCAACCAAATCTGAGTGAGAAAGAGTCATATTAATGTATGATTACATAAAGCACTTGGAATACAATATATACTTAATAAATAAAAGACAGTTGTTATTCTTCTTGAATAATACAGGGGAAAAAATCTCAGCAAGACTGCTTTATTCTCAGTATGGCAAGATCCAGGAGTTTTTAAAACCATTTTTTTAAAACATGCCAATAGGAATAAAGAAGGGCTACCCAGGTAGTCTGTGCCATTCCACACTTTGTCAAGGCATTTACTTGTTTGCCTGTCACCATACTGCACTGTTCATATGACATGTGATCTGTCATATGACAAGGATCAGTACTTCTACTGTACACAGCCTGTTAAATGCAGATGATGGGGTTCAGGAGAAAGTGGCAGGACTGTATCCAAAATAAATACAGGAAAATCTCATTTGATCAGAAAACAAAATGCCAAAAGTGAAGGAAATTCTTGAAAAGCATCTGCTCCCACCCACTACTTCTTCTATCTTACTTTGAGTCTAAAGAATCATGAAATCATGGGGAGCTCTGGGGAAACAAATGTGGTCCTTCATGAGATTTGTTCAGGTCTTCAGACCTGCAGAAACTCATATGCATCAAAGGGACTCATCTGTGTAAGAAATGCATCATGCTTTGGTAGTCAATTTTCTCTTGACAGCTTGCAAGCAAATGGAAATTCTAGTTCAAGAAATATTTGAGCTTTAATCAACTGAAGAATTTCAGCCTTTGATGAGCTCATATTTTTATATACTGAAGTCCAAATTCCTCAATACTCTACTATTTTGTAATGTATACCTACAGAGTTATTTGCTTAGCCCCTTGCCTTATCCTGAAAGAGATCCTTCTACAGTCATCATGGTGATATGTTGATCTTGTATCAACCAAGCTTAAATTATCTCCTTGTAAGAGACTAGCCAGGAAAATGTTCTTATCACCTTATCTTGAGCCAACTACTTATTTCTTTATCAATCAATCAGTTACAAAGTGACTACTGGGGACCACCACGACAACTGTATAAGGAGTTCTTTCAGTATAATGTCAGGGACTAAGCAAAAATTTCATGAGTATCCACTATGAAAAGCAAAGAAAGACAAAATTATAGCCTATCAATTAGAGACAGTGTCAGCTGTGAGCATGGAGAATGAAGCCAACCCAGAGAGTAGAGCAAAGACAAATGATATAAAGGGAATCCTAATACCATTATAGTTCTGAATTCACTCCTTTCTTGGGACCAAAGTGTTCCTTGACATGTGGGTTCATGAGATATCACATTAGGCTTATAAATATAATCATTCCTTTACTTGTTTTAGCTAGGAACAATGTGTCTCTCTACCTTGCTCCAAAAGAATCCTAATACACCCATCTTTTAATAGTCCCTCTTCACACTCTGAACTTTAGCCACAAAAATGTCTCAGATACCTGAATTTGATATTCTCTTTCTTCTTGCTAAGTGTTTACACATGTTGCTCTTTCTGCCTTCTCCCTTCCTTCTCCTTCTCCTGGGCTCACCCAGCTTATTCTTGCCCATGCTCTATAGTTCAGCTTAGAAATCACTGTTTTGGAAACTCTTCTTAACCCCTTACATTACACTTAAGTTCTCCTTAAAGCTCCCATAGTTCCAGTATATTTCCTATCATAGAAGATATTTTACTATATTTGCCTGTGTCTTCCAATAGACCGTAGGATCTTTTTTTTTTTTTTTTTTTTTTTAAGTGGGATCTTCCCAGAGCAGGGCTCGAACCTGTGTCCCCTGCATTGGCAGGCAGGTTCTTAACAACTGAGCCATCAGGGAAGCCCAGACCATAGGATCTTTAATATACAAGGACCTGGGTCATTCTTACCACCATCATATCTCCAGGTCCTGCAATACAGTCTGGCACATGTAGGGATTCAATAACAATATCTCAAATAAATGTACAGATTTACTTTAAAAAGACATTCTCTTGATCTTTCTTGCTCTCTCTCTCTCTCTCTCTCTCTCTCTCTCTATATATATATATATATATATATATATATACACACACTAAAGATGCATAAATTACATTGGTTATAAAGGTAATACATACAATAAAAATAGTGAAGTAAACAAAATGTGTTCTTTTTAGTCTGAATAGTTTGTGCTTCTCTGTTCCTCTGAGCTTGATTTCCTTCTTTTGTTCCAACTGAAATGCTTTTGTTTTTGTTTTTACTGAATCTGCCATTCTTGAATGGCTTCTCATATTCCAGACCCTCTTATTTTCCTCTTTTCCAGCAAAACTCAACAATTTTGTGACTTATTCCTTCATATCCGTCATGGGCTGGGACACTTATTGACACATTAGCACCATAGCCATTGCTAGCATGCCTTTTCTAGTCAGTTCATATGCATGGTCTGAGTGACCTTCTGAAGGAAATGTCTCAATCAAAAAATATAACTCACTTCATAAGAAATTCATGTCAAGGCAGCCCAGAGGGAAGGTAACATTTTTAAGCAGGTAAGACCCTGTATTCCTCAAATCAAATCAATAGTTACCCATCCTCCTCTATTGTAGGGTCAATCCCACCTATACATAATATCAGTGTATCTCACATATGTGAGGAGAGAATTATCAATTATCCTTACTTTTTTAAGCTCATAAGAATAAGTACCTTGTAGATAATCAAGCACTAGAATATTTATGCTGGCAATAAATAATAGGACCTAAGTAATTCCCCCAATCTGATTCTATTCTATTTAGCAAATTGCCCTTTCTCTTCAACACTCCTTAGTAGATATATTACTCAATGAAATATGAATGTGAGGAAGAGCCAATAAAACTTGCTACGCTTAGCAGAAGAGATGTGAATAGTGGTCAAAACTTGTACTTTCAGGATAGGTCATATTCTTTAATTTTTTTACTAAGCTCTTCAACAATCTTCTTTGGTGGGGTTTAAGGTTATCTCTGCTTCACTTTATTCATACTGTTTTACAGCACTTTACCATGTTGTGTCATAAATTTCTTTCTCTGTTTATGTCCCCCATGTAATTGCTCTGTATTCAAGGATAGGGTCTTTGTTATATTGGTTTTGAATACTCAGTATCTGGTACTCTTCAGGCACTCAGTAAAGATTTGTGGTAAAATAAAGAAAATTCATTCTACATATTATTATTTATTTGGATGCTCTAATAACATATAGTCTAGAATTCAAGTGATCTTTATTATTTCTCTTAAATCATTTCCTTCTGAAGATGCCATGGCATGTTAACCAGGGTTCTATTACTTACTAACCAGAAAGGAATGAACATGCACACCTCACCTGTTTATGTTAAGGAACAAAGGCTGATGGTGTGATTTGCCCACTATCTTCCCAGCTGTGAATATGTTTACATCCATGATTTCTGTTCATTTTCTTAGGGCTTCCTCGAGACTACTATCTGCAATAGTAATATATGAAAACTGTTTAATTAAAGAAGGTATCTCTGCAAGGTTTAAGTGTCAGACCCTATGGTAGTTTGAAATTTCAAAATCTTGAACTTTGTTCTCTGACTTGATCTTTCTCTAGCCACTTGTTTGTATCTTTATTTTGTAATATTCTTAATGTTACATTCCATCAGTTTTTCTGTACATTTTATGTCTAGTTGCTTTTAGTTTCAATCACTAAATAAATTAGCTTGATTATTCAAGCTAATAAATTCATCTTGATTATTATATTCTACAGGTACCTTTTCTTTGCCCATCTTTTTGTTCATTCACTCCTTAAACATTTATTAAATATCTATTTTGTACCAGGCCCTGGGCTAGAGATATAAAGACCATGAATGCAGTCAAGGGAAAAAAATGCAGATTTGAAAAAAACAAATAAATGCACTTCAGTTTTTATGAGGGTTTTTTTTTTTTTTGTCACAAATAACAAAGTCTCAGCTTGAACTAGCTTAAGCAAAAATGGGAACTGTGAGCTATGAGTGGCCCATTCTGGACCATATGCCCATCCTGAACTAATGGACTGTCCAAGTGGCAGCAAGTGGGGAAGAGTCTCTGATTGGCCTAAGTTGGGTTATTAATCACTCCTTATCAATGAACTGGGGTCACTGGGTCATGTCAAAGTTGTATAAAATTGCTACTTCCAAGGTAAATATATATAATGGGTAAGAAATAATTACTGGAAAAAAGGCATGTGTAGGAAAAACTATTTTCTTAGCACAGTATTTGTGATAAGTTTAGGGAATTGTGGTGTCACAAGTAGGTCGCATATTAAGGGATGAAGTCAGAGAAACTTTATGAATAAGGTGTACCTAGAGCTTAAAGTCTTGAGTGATAAATGTGTGTTTGCTGGATGGGTCAAAATTGAGAGTAGAAAACTCCCCAGGCAAATGGAACAGCTGGAGCAAAGGCTTGAGAGTAAAAGAGCCTGATGAGTTACAGGCACAGTGTGTGGTCTGAAAACAGACAATATCTGTGGATGGAAGAAAAATGATTGAAGGGGGGATTCAGAATGAGACACATATTGGAGGGGCAGTGAATGGCTGGAGGATGGATTTATTCTGTAGATTAACTACTTTCCGTATTTTAAAGCACAGAACTTTTTCTCACTGCAATTAAAAATGTATGTGGAAATCCAATATATAAAAGAGGTAAAATATTGGCTTACTCTGCCTAAAGGCAGAGGGATGAGTCTAGAAGCAGACAGAGCTGGCCCAACTTGCTCTCATCACCCCTTTAGTTTCCTTGAAATATCTTGAGGACTACTGCTGTAAACAAAGGAATCTGAAAGAGTTGTATTTTGGAAAGAGTTCTCTTAAACTGTATGGCTGATAGGGTGGAGACTCAAATTTGTAAGGAGATGATTTTAATAGCCCAGTTGAATGAAAAACTAAGACTATTTAAAGCTGGGATGAAGATAGGAAGCATTATAAGGCAGCCCCTTGGGAATAATGATTACCTAGCATTCAAAGATCTCAGTTCATAATAATACACACAGCAACATGAATGAATCTCAAATTCAGGCTTAGAAAAAGAAGCTAGACACAAAAATGTACATACTGCATGATTTCATTTATGTGAATTTCAGAAAAGCAAAAGCAATCTCTAGGGCCTGAAAACATATTAGGGATTGCCTAAGGCCATGCCTGGTTGTGATGGGGAATTGATTGCCAAGAAGCACTGGGAACTTACTGGGCTGTTGTCAGTGTTGTGTATCTTGATTGTGGTGTTTCATGAGGGTATGAAATTTTCAAAAATCACCAAATTGTATACTTCAAATGAATTAATTGTATTGTTTATAAATTATGCCTAAATAAAGTTGATTTAAGAGGGGAAAAAACCTTCAATTAATAATTGGGTCTATTACTAAGTAACTGGGTGACTTTAATCAGTCCAGTATATCTTCTGAGTCTCATTTTCTACAACTGTATGATAGAAATAATGAATAACTCTACTCCAGCCTACCTAACAAGTTTGCTTGTCAAGCTAAAGCCAAATCTATAATGGATAAATAAGCACTTTTTACCCACCATAACAAAAGATTAGAGATATTATTATTGGATCAGAAATTTGAAGACTAGGATGATAACTTGTTCTAAATAAAGGGTCTGGGATTAGTCATATTCTACAGGGCTGGTGAAATGTTTGTCTACAAACTCTAAGTCATGGACTTCCCTGGTGGGGCAGTGGTTGAGGGTCCGCCTGCTGATGCAGGGAACACAAGTTCGTGCCCCAGTCCGGGAAGATCCCACATGCAGCGGAGCGGCTGGGTCTGTGAGCCATGGCCGCTGAGCCTGCGCGTCCGGAGCCTGTGCTCCACAACGGGAGAGGTCGCAACAGTGAGAGGCCTGCGTACCGCAAAAAAAAAAAAAAAAAAAAAAAAACCCTCTAAGTCATAATTCAATTCAAAATCGAATCAAAATTATCCTGGTCACTTTTTAAAAGAGATAAGAGATTAAATGATGTAGAATGTTATTAATTTTCCTCAAATTTGGCTACAGAAGAAAATAATGAAAAGACATAATTTATATATTATTCTTGTTCAAATAACCTTGTTTCATCACTATCAAGGAGCATTTATAAACCCTTTACTATTCATGAAACCGTGTGTGCTTAAAAAGAAATATGACATGTGTTAAGTTTAAATTAAATTTCATTTTAAAGTATTCATGATTTAATGTTAAAGCTACCACAAGGAAGCATTCAGGAGCTTAAATCTAGAATAATAAATTCTATAGCAAATATAATATAGTATGGATAGCCTACCTTAAGATAGCATGAATAATTTGGATTAGATTTCAATATACTTTTACAAGAAAATAAGAGTTTGGACAAACTCCAGAAGTTTAGATGAAATGGGTGAATAAGTAGAACAGGAACTCCAAGAATCATTTTCTTATGCTCCTGGAAAAGTAAAAGTTGTTGTAAGAAACAAAAACAAAAACAAACAAGCAGACAAAATTTTTTTAACTCTGCTTGTGGTCTTGTAATGTCTGGTTTGTGCCTGTTTCCTGTGGAAAGGTACATTCATTATCTGAGGAGAGGCATCACAGGTTGGCATTTGTAAATTTTCTGTAGTCCAGGCTGTAACCCTCAGTGTTTACAGTCTCCAAACTTAGTTTTATAAAGCTATCAGGAAGTAATATAGGGGCTTCCCTGGTGAGGCAGTGGTTGAGAGTCCGCCTGCCAATGCAAGGGACACAGGTTCATGCCCCGGTCCAGGAAGAGCCCACATGCTGTGGAGTGGCTGGGCACGTGAGCCATGGCCACTGAGCCTGCCCGTCCAGAGCCTATGCTCCGCAATGGGAGAGGCCACAACAGTGAGAGGCCTGCGTACCACAAAAAAAAAAAAAGTAATATATTTTGTAGCAACAGATCCCCATAAAGTGAGTTTAAAAGTGATGAACAGAGCAAGAATACCAACAGAATACCTTGTTATGAGAAGTATAACTACTGTAAGAAAACAGTAGGTGAACATTGTCATTCCATTTCCTCTAGAACATAATTAGAATATCACTTGGTGGGCATGAAAATACAATAAGAGGTGTTGGAAGAATTGGAATCAAGCTAAAATAATTTGTCAAGATAATCAGAATAATTTGTGATAATGAGAATCGTCTTTCCAATGGGATAGAAGTTAGGAGTACTATAAGGCACTTTACTGAGGCTCCTCCCTGGTGGCCAGTGTTTCAGTGAAGTGGACAATCTTGCCTTTGTGACTCTTCCTTTATTATTCAGCTGTGGCAGACCAATCCCTGGTCACTTTCAATTGATGAACTCTTTCTTTATAATTACTAACATATTCAATTAGATAACATTGAATATGAATACTCTGAATCATGATATATTAGACCTTACAGATACTTCTTGCCTTCTTGGAGCACAGTCATGTTTGCATCGTTTGCAATTTCTTTATTTTCTTAAAAATGACAAGAATTACAGGTTTTTTAGGGAATAAGTTTTGTCATTTTTGTATCGCTTATCTCAATTGCTAAAGTTCTAATCACATGCTTGAAACATAATTATTGATTAATTAATTGATCAGCATGACTCAAAGTGAATTCTTTCCCTATCAGTTCAAACTATTATCCATATATTTAACATGGTGAATGATTAAAAATAAATATATACATAAGTAAATGTTTCCTGAGTAAACACTTATTTATAGTCAATCCTGGTGTTACCCCAGAAAACTTATTGCAGTCTTTCTTTTCCTTTAGAATAAAACATTTATTCTCTGTTCATATCAGTCAAGGGTCTGTTGCAAGTATCAGATAAGCAGAAAATAAGTGGTGTACTAAGAACATTGTTAGAAGGGTTAGAGGACCAGCTGCAGACTGAGGATCGATTACTTCCAGAACAGTATCATAGAATGGACACTAGGGGAGCTGCTGCCTTCTAATCAGGATGCCTAGGAGTCAGGGAGCTGTTCCTCTAACTCCTCGCTCCAGGATCAATCCAGCTTTGCTCAAATCTGAAGGTCAAGATGTTCTCACCAAACTCTCAGCTCTAAGGCCTGACCACCTCAGCTCTAGTTGTGAAATAAATGGGAACCATGCCAACTACTAGCTTCAGGAGTATATTATCACAAATACGTTTCATTCCAGTAAAACAGATGTTCTGCAGGTTCCTTGCCTTCTCCCTGTAAATGTCTGCAAATGTGGGGAACAGCTAATGGAATCTCTGATAAAGCTAAAAAGGAAAATCCACACTCCTCCTCCTTGTGGGCCAGTAGAAACAGAAGAATTCCCAGGAGGGGGACTGTGCATCACTTGTTACTTCCAAATCTCATAAGGGTGTATTTTGGCTTATCAGAAGCTAGTTCATAGGTGCAACTGAACTGTCAGGGAGTTTGGGAAACAGGATTGAGACTAGGGTGAAGCAATAGAGATATCCAGGGCACAGAGTTTAAGGTGGCACTCATTCTAAGGTGCCAGTCCTGTACTTGCACAAGCCTTAGAGTGAATTCATTCTTAAATATGTGGAACTGGACACCTCACTTGTCTCACTCTAATCCTGGCCACACTGAGAAGCCTTTAGCAAATGGAGTGGTTTGGAAGAGAGTTCACAAGCCAGTTTGCAGTACTGGCCACAATCTGAAACTCATCTGCTTAAGATTCAGCCAGTCCTTTCTCCTGTAGTCAAACTACCAACAACAACCCAATGGCCACACAAAGCCATTATGTGTACCTTTGTCTACCACAGTACAACTACCTCACAAATAAATGAAAATTCAACACCTTTTCTCCATTTTAAGTGAAAGACAACTGTTATCACCTGTAAGATATCCAAAAGAAAACCAAATGCCCTGAGACCATAACATTCAGTAATCTGCTTATTTTATCTCTTTGTTCAAGAATCCTGGTAGCCATAAAAACATGGCTCTGATCAATCTGATTCATGGTAAAAAAAATAACTTTTTGTTATTCTATATGTCATTTTTTAACTGGGAAAGAAATTATTTCTGTATTCTTTCATAATTTAGAGTCATCTCCTAGACAAAATGTCAAAAACAAATTAAAACCATGATTCAGAGTTTGTGCCTAGTAGGAGAAAACATGATCAGAAGATATTGCTGCAAAGTTCCATAGATAAATAATCGGAGATATAAGGATGTTACTGAAAGTTTCTTGAAGTAGTTTTCCCTTTTAACAAAGAATACACAGAGAGCTTACCTCGGATGATACTAAGCATTTAATAGAGGAGAAAGAATCAAGCCTATTTGCCTCTAAAGTAATTTCTCAGCTGACTGATTTGTGAAAGCATAATCAAGAGGAAAATTCTCCTTAATAAGACACTAAAAAGACAAAGCATGCATGTAAGACAGTACCAGGAGATTCCAATGGCAAAGATAAAGTGAGGAAGACAGGACTTGTCAGATGGGTGAGGGTGAGAACTGCAGTTTTAGGTGGGGTGTCTGGGAAATGCATTACTGAGAAGGGGACTTTCTAGCAATAACCCCAAAATGAAGGAGGAACGTGTAACGCTTGTAGATATTTGGGAAAACGGTAGAGGATCCAACAAATAAAAGCATTGAAGTAGACACGCCTTCTGCAGTGTCCCTCGTGCCTGGGGTGGTGGGAGGGAGCGAGGTAGGGAATGCAACGGAAGAGATAATAAGAGAGCTGTGTATGGCCTCGGTTCTGGCCATTTGTAAGGACTGGTCATTAAAAAATAAAATCATTCAGGACCCAAAAAAACATTCATTCAGGACCCAAAAAATAGAGCAAAAACATAAAAAATAAATACAGGAATTTCCTTAAGCTGATATAGGAGACCTACAGAAACATCTAGAGTGCGTATTATATTTGAAGATAAAGTATTGAGTTAAGTATTCTGACTAATTGGATTTTAATGATTGTACCTTTGATGATTTTTATAGGGGATTTTATATTTGAACCACAAATATATAATGTCTGTTAAACAGATTTATTTTTATTTGGAATAAAAGTCTGTATATTCCAAGTTATGAAGATAGTCTTCTTTGTTATAGAAACATTATTTTTATTGTCTTTCACATTTAGATCTTCAGTACATCTGGGATTGATGTTAGTATATGGTATGAGGTAAGATTAAAATTCTTTTTTTTTCCCATTCAGATATACAATTTGCATAGACCATTTATTAAAAAGTCCATACTTACCCACTGCTCTGCAGGGTCACTCTTATCATAAATCATCTAAGCATAAATAGTCCTACTTCTGTAGTCTGTGTTTTTTCCATTCATTTGTTTTTCTACTCTTGAGCCCATACTAAACTCTGTACATTATTGTTACTGCATATTAAGTTTTGTTATTCTACCTTGATCTTCATTAAAACAATCTTGGCTTACCTTAAGCCTGCTGCAGTTCCACAAAAAAAAATAAAATAAAATAAAATAAAATAAACAAAAATATAACGATTAGAAAGAAAAAAGAAAAATCAATATTGTAGATGTTGCAGATGATATGATTGTTATTAAAAATAATGAATCCACAGATAAAAATATTGGAATTAATAAAAAAATAAAGGATAATGGGTGTTAAGCCAATATTCAAGATAAAGGCAATGATTGATTAGAAAATGTAATCTAAAATAAACCATTTACTACATATAGGGAGGAAAAACATAATATTTAGGAATAAAAAATAGTTTAAGATTTTTATGAAGAAGGTTGTAATACTTATCTGAAGATATTATAGAAAACCTAAATATGGAGAGGTGTTCTTATCTTTAGATTCACTATACTAAAAATGACACCTCTCCATAGACCAGTATTCCCACAGGATCTTTGTGGAAATTTACAACTAAGTTTTTAAATTATTTGGAGGTATAAAGTGTCAAAAATAGCCCTGAAGAAGATTTTCTTTACTGTAAAAAACTTACTATGAAAGTAAAGTTATTTTAATAGTATAATATTGGCATAAGGATAGAATTCTAGAAAAATGGAACAGAATAGAAAGTCCATAAACAGTCATATCTGTGTATGAAAATATAATTTAACTTATGACATAGTTGTCAGAGCAGATGAATGGAAATAAATGGTTTTGAATTATTGTTTATCCACCTGGGGAAAAATGTCAAATTAACTCTCTACATCATTCAAGAATCAATTCCAGATAGAATAAATATTTAAATGGGAATGAAAACCTCTATAATTATTACAGGACATTTTTTATGACCCCAGGGCAAGGAAAAGTTTATTAAACAAAAAACAGAAAATGCAACTCATTTAAAACAAACTGGGAAAATATATTACTAGATTAAAATAACTTCTGATCATCACAAATACCATAAAGACCACAAAATACAAGCTAAGAACTTAGAAAATTCTCACAACATATATAACCAACAAAGATTTATTACCCCACCAATCAATCAACAAGAAAAAACAAATTAAAATTGAACAAAAAACACAGACATTTCATAGAAGAGGTATATGAATGACCTTTGAATACACAGAAAGATGCTCAAGCTCATTAGCAACCACAGAATTACACATTGCTGTCTCAGTAACACATTGTTTTACAGCACTCTGTGTTGTCAGAAGTGCGGGTCAATGAGAACTTTCATCCACTGCTCATCAACTGAAAATTGTAGCAAACACTCTGGAAGACAGTTCGCCAGTGTCTAGTAAAGCTCGGAAAATCCTGCACCAGTACAGAGGAAGGTAATTTACAAGGCAGGATTGTTTGTGATAGAAAATAAATTTTAACATTTTAAATGCTGATCAATTGTAGAATAGATTAACAATTGTGCTAAATTCATACAGTATGATAATATTCAGCAATGAAAATAAATTGACTACAGCTATGCACTGGGTTCATCTAATTCCCAAAAACATAATATTGGGAGGAATATATCACAGAACCACAAACAGTATAATTCCATCATTTAAAAAATTAAAAAAATAAGCAACACTAATTATATATTCTTTACAGCCACCTATATATGTGGCAAAAATGATAGAAAAATTCAAGGAGCTGATTAGTACAAAAATAAGAATGGTAGTTTCCTCTTGAGGTGAATGGGATAGTGTGATTGAGGGGGTACACACAGGGGACATAGATGAAGCTCCTAAAATACTAGCCATGGTATCTCTTCACCTGGGTTGTGAGTCTCCAGTTATTCCTTTAGTTAATAGTCTTTAAATTTGAATATGTGTTTTAAAGCTCTCCAAACTTAAGGTATGTTTAACAGTAAAGTATTTTACACAAATAAATGGGTAATTTTTATCTATTTATCATTGTAAAATAAAGACTTTGAAGTTTCTAAATTATTTCAGCACTTACCTTTACATAAAATACTTCTATGATTCCACTTACCCAGATCTCCAGCTTTATTTGATTAATTCACATGCCAACATTATTCAGATTTCCTCAAAAATCTACATCCATTACAGAGCTGTATTCTTTGATCACCTAAGAAACTCATTATCTGGTAGAAGAAAAGTCAAATGAAAGGATTTTTATCAGTATGTAATTATCCTCAGTTTTGCCTGTTTCAGCACAGGGAATTGAAGAACTGCTGGATTCTGAATCAGATGATCTGCCAGGTATTTATAGACAGTATCTCAATTAATTCTCATGATCTCATAATGCATCTGTTAAACTTCTATTTTGCAAATAAAAAACAGTCTCAGGAATGATTAAGTAATGTATGCCTGAGTACCCAGCTAATAAAGGATAGAAGAGAGAAGTAATCTCTGGTTTTCAGGTCCTAAAGCCATGGCTCTTCCCACTGCATATGGCCACCCTACAAGGAGACTGGGATTGCCAGGTGCCATAGACATCAAGCACAGTGCTTTTGATGGATTAAGAACTTAATACATAGCTGATGGATGAAAGAATAAATAAATGAGTTTCCTGAAAAATATGGTCCTTACCTGAACATTGGTTTTTATTTTCTTAGTCTGTGGATCTTTCTCTCACCTTCGAAAATGTGTCTGTATAACCCTGGACCACAGAAGCTCATTTAATAATCACAATTTCTCATACATAGAGCATTTTAAACAACATGCTAAATAAACAAAGTTACCATAATTCAATTCTTTTAACTGTTTTCTCCCCCTTTTTTATCATACTATATTGTGCCTTAGAAAACAGGACTGTAGCAACACACTTTACTAGTGGTAACTACTAATAATAAGTACTGCTATGAAAATTACATAGGATAAAAGTTTCAAGTTATAAAAAATGAATTAGGTCTCTGTTACAAATTCTATAATTTCAAAATTCTGCAAAGTGATTGTATCACAGCCATATTATGGTAGATGGAGGAAACTTTTACTTTTTAACATAAGGTTTCCTCAAACTCAAACTATACTTAATTGAAGAATCTAGAGACTATCTCTCCCTTTCCCTTGAAGTAGCTATGCCTGTTAAATAATTATTGTGCTTCAACAGCTTCTTAATTTGTAAGCAAGATCAGTTGGATAAGCAAGCATCTGTACTATTCCCCAAGACCTCTATCCACCAGCTTTGGGAATGTTTTGCTAATAGAATCACAAGGCTTTTATTGTAGAGTTAGTGAACTGGAGAAGAACATTTATTTGCATGTCATACATGTAGTATTTTTTAAACCTATAAATAATGAAATAAAGTACGTGGATTTAGTCTGAAAATAATTTCTAGGTGCTTTAGGGAATTGGTGCCAAGAAAGAGCCTGCTCAAGGGCTTGCTCACTGTATTCATGTGTCATAAAACAGCTACAGACTAACTGATTCTCATTTTAAATAGTAAAGAAAGACAGACTTTTCATCTTTTGGGTAATTTGTATTTAATATTGATGAAATGATCAATCTGAACAATTTCACAATTCCTTCCTCACTGCCTCTCTCCTTTTCCTTTCTTTCTTTCTTTTCTTTCTTTCTTTCTTGCTTGCTTGCTTTCTTTCTTGCTTTCTTGCTTTCTTTCTTTCTTGCTTGCTTGCTTCCTTGCTTTCTTGCTTTCTCTTTCTTTCTTGCTTTCTCTTTCTTGCTTGCTTTCTCTCTCTTTCTTTCTTTTCCTTCCTTCCTTCCTCCCTCCCTCCTTTCTTTTTCTTTCTTTCTTCCTTTCCTTATTTCTTTCTTTCTCCCTTCCTGCTATCCTTTATTCACTCTATTTTTCTCTTCCTTCTATTCTTTTCTAACAGGAAAAAGACAGCAAAGGCAGAATTTTTAAACCCTATTATTGCAATAGAAAAAATAATCTCTGGGTTTTGAATAATGGAGCAACTTTAAGAAAAATTTAGTCCTGACAGTAAGCTGGTGTATTAATTTGTCAAAAAATTTATAATTTGCTGTGTCATACTCTGAAAACAATAAAGAAAATTCAATGTAGCTGAAGACCCCTAAACTAAGAAATAGTACAGACATCAAATGCAGGCCCTAGTCTCACCTCACCCTAGTTGTGTAATTTTAGGTAGCTGGTTTAGTATCCTCATCTACAACATAGAGTGTTTATTGAAGGAAACTCAAATGAGATTTTTCATGTAAAAGCAAGTTAAAAATGGCAAAGCTTCATATACATGCAAGACTTTATTATTTGAGAAGAAGAGAATGTTTCTTTTCTACCCTTTAATGTTTGCAATTACAATGGCTGCAATATTTCCTGGATTTAAGGTAATTCTATTTGGCTTTTTGGAGAAGAGTAATTAGAAAATGGAGGTCTTCCAATCTGGCGTTTTGATAAAAAGTTGATATGTTTGATGTTGTAGGTACTCATATGAGAATATCATCTTACCTAAAGCAAACCAGCAGAATGCTTTGCCTTACAGCAGTAATCTTATTTAGTATTCAATTTGTCAGCTGTGTCACAATCAGGAATATTTTAAACTGACTTTATGTTAAATTCAAATGCAGAATGTGGAGTACATAAATATTTATCCAAGCTATCAAATAAACCAAATTCTTAGAGTGACAATAAAGATATATGTATATATTTTACAAGACTAAACCTCTTCTGGTTTCATTTTTCCTGTGTTTCCATAATACCCTCTCATTTAACTTGGTTGGTTGGTCTGCTTATACAGGTGAGTGTAAGTTTTTAGTTCTTGGCCTGCCCTCTCGAGCCTGGTATGATCAAGACCAAAAAAGAAGAGCTTGCCTTTGTTTTTTTTCACTCAGCGGAAAGCAAGTGAAGATTCTGGGCTGGGAGTGGATGGGCTCAAAGACACTGGCATCTTTACTTGGCAAAATTTACTTGCTAATTTAAACAACTGGAAGAAAAGAAAAGGTCAGAGAGAAGGTCTCAAAAAGGATTATGGAGCTAGTGAAGACTTTATTGAGTATGTAAAAATTCATAAATAATTTGGAAAATACTACCCAGAAAGTCTTCCATGACTGTGCTTGTATTGATTAACATGCTGAAATCTCATTTTCCTCCCTAGCTACCTATGAATCCTTGGGGAAACTCTTGTTTTGAGTTTTAGTTTTCTTACTTATTCCCAGAACGTTTGGTGAACACCATACCCTCTCTGAATTTTAATTTCATCTATAAAATTATAATAACACTAAGTACAGGAATCCTGAGAAGGTTTCCATTATTATCTATAAACACATACAATGAGGAGGTTAAAATGGATAGGTAATTTGTACCCTACTTATAATTGTTTTGTTCATATTAACAAGCTTTTTCCCGGGGAATTGTCAAAAATGGCATGCTTCATTTACATGAACAACCATGCAACTTTTGAATTCTTTATAACTTGAACAGGGTAGGTAGTACTGTTTTATTTATCCATGAAACAAAAGAGTAGCAAAGCAATGATGTTGTTAGCAACCAGAAGAGGCATAAAGCAATATTACTCCATTTCTCAGTCATTTTAAAGAAAACATCAATTGTTATGACTGCCTTTCAGCCTTTGTGTGATAAAAACTCACTTTGTCTCCACCCCTCCCACAGAAGAGTTTTCACTCATGGTATGAACCTGCATCCTTCCTGGGTTGGTCAATCAGAAACACTCCTTTTGCTTCAGTCAGATCGATCAGTTGAGGGTGGTGAGTGGGATCTAAGCTAGATAAAACAGACTTTCTTAAGACAATTAATATATGACTAATCAGAATACATTCTTATGCACTATATTCATGTCTTCAGAAATTGATGACTAACCTTCATATCCTAGAGAAAATAGAAAAAGATTAAGAGATGTCTGATAACACTGGCATCAAAAATGAAAAATCATGGTCATAGAAAAACACTTAGCAATGTAATATTCCATTAGTAGCATTATGAAACTTTATTTCCATGTCAGGTATGGTTCCTTGCATTAATATCTCTGAATCAAGGACTTCCCTGACAGTCCAGTGGTTAAGACTCCATGTTCCCAATGCAGGGGGGCGGGTTGGATCCCTGGTCAGGGAACTAAGATCCCACATGCCGTGTGGTGTGGCCAGAAAAAAAAAAAAATCTCTGAATCAGCAAAATTAAATTCATTAGACAAAGAACGTCTAAGCTACTTGCCTCAGGTTTCCCAGGTTAAGGAAATAGTCCTTGGCCTCACATAGGAAGAAGAGAGAGCCCATCTCTAAAAGGAGACAGGTCCAGATCCTGATCCTGAAGGAGCAGATCCTTTGTTTACCACTCAAGGTATCCAGGTGGATGAGGAAGAGGAACAATAGTCCACACACATCAAAGTTAGCTAGCATTTTATCTGCTTCACAATTTCAAACCCAGAAAATAGTGTTCCCAAATTTAAGTAATACCTTCATTCTTACAGAGGAATGTTTGCAAGACTTTGAACAAGACGTCCTCTTGTTCTAGCCCCAGATTCATTCTTGGATTACAATAAGTAAGAGAAAGGAAGGAAAGAGGCAAGATCGTCTCTAGCAGCAATTATTTTCCCCCAACAACCATCTCTCTCATATATATTCCCAGGTAAAGTACTGGAAGATATTTCCATTTATATTTTCTTGTAGGTGATTTCACTAGTCCTTGGTTTTAAATCAAAATTTATAATTCAACCTAGAAATGTCCCTTAAAATTCCAGACTTCTGTATCCAGCTTTCTTTACTTCCACCTGGATGTTTAATATCATGTCTAAAAGAGAACTTCTGTTCTCCCAAATTTTCCTTTTTCAAAGTAACTACCTTTCTGTTCATGTTCACAATTTGGGAAAATCCTTCACTTACTCTTTTTAATCCATTTAAGTCAACTTCCTTCACACAATCACTGGAGAGATTTTTCTCAAATGTCTCATAAAATAGAAATTCTTTTGGCATGCAATGCCCTTTATGATTTACTTTACTTCTATCTTTAACAAGTACTACTTTTCCAAATGACCAATAATCTAGTCATAATAAAGAATATCTATTTCCCATAAAGTGATATGCTCTTTCCATATGCTGAAACATTCCTGGAATTATCATCTTCCCACCCAATTCCTGCTGGCTTCCCATCCATACTTTAGAATTCAACTCAAGCATCACTTCTGTGAACTGACCCTGACATTCAGGAGCTGCCTTCTTTTGTTGCCATAGCATCTTCTGCTTACATATATTAGAGTTATTTTCACTTGGAATCTAACAATCTGAAATAATATGAAGTTGTATCTCTTTTCTCTTCTTATTAGATTATGAAGACTTTGAGGCTAACAATTTTTTCTGTTTTTCTTCTTGTCTTGCTTATTTTTAAATCAACAGGAACATAGCACAGATTCTGGCAAAAGATGGTACTCTACTAATATTTTGTTAAAGAATAAATGCTACCAAATAAAAAGCATGGTTCTGTTCAAATAAAAAGCATGGTTTTCTTCATTTAAGATAAATCATTTAAGAATTATTTCACATTATTTTGTTAGCTAACATATTTTTGTTAACTAACATAGTAGGCGTTTAGTAGTTGTATCCCTCTGTTGACACCATCTTCACCCTTAATACCTGACAAACAAATCTGCAACCTAAAATACATTTTTTACTCTGCTGTGAAAAGATAAAAATAATTTGTATGAAAACTATGTTTAAAGAGTGAATTATTAAATCTCTAGCATAGTTCAAGGTATAATAAATACCCTTATCTGTGATTTGAGGTTTGAGACATTTTCATAAAAGGAGATTTGAAGTTTGAGTTTACAGTGGTTTTACAAGGACCATCCTGACAAGCAGAGAGATGTTCTAATCATCTATAGTTAAAGAAGAAAGCCCCAAGGTGGAAAGCAAATAAGAAGTTCTGGCTCCAGTTGTATAGAGATAATGATCCCTGAGCAAAATTAAAGGTGAGAAATCTAAATCTGGAAGAAAAATATTTTAAAATATTAGTGAGAGAAAGGAAAAAGCAATCTTGAAAAAGGAACATAAGGCTGGAAGTCAGCAGACTTGACTCTGAACTTTGCTTATTGGGGAAACTTTTGCAAATTCTCCATTTGTCCTAATAGTGTAGATACAGCCAGATATGTCTGTCTTCACTTTCTGCCCTAAAGTAAGCAAAGGTTAACATGGGAAATAAATGAGGAAACACTTTTGAGAAAGGAAAACCCTCTTCTAACTTAAGCAATTATTATTATTATTATTATTATTATTATTTACAATAATAGTAATAATGAACAGATTTAAAAAAAACCAATATTAATAAAACAAGAAGGACTTCTGTGGCAGTTCAATGGTTAGGACTCCATGCTTCTATTACAGGGGGCACAGGTTCAGTCCCTGGTTGGGGAACTAAGATCCCACATTTTTAGCAGCATGGCCAAAATAATATGTATATTAATAAAACAAGTGACTGGTGATGGTGCTCAGTTTTAGGGGGAGTCTGCCAATGGATACTAACTTTGAAGTGTCAAGTTGCTCCCCAGATACCTGAAACTATCTTGTTCACCTTCTTTACCCATTTACATTCTGTCATTCCTTCACACTCAGATCAAGTTAGAGAATTTTAGAGGTATTGGGCATTTCAAAAAATCATTAATCTAATTGCTCCTCTGTTTCATAGCAAAGGAAGCATATAAAGCCCAGAAACATTACATAATTTGCTCTAAATCACCCTGCCCAGGGTAGCAACACCACAAGATCATATATTTGCCAACCACCAATTTGATACCATTTCTGCCCCATGAATCCTTCTGTCTACCTGCAGCCTGGAGCCTAACTACTTGAGTTCACACAGCAGAAGACTGCAAGTAGGAATCAAATCCCATCTCTGTCACTGACTGATTGATTTAGGCAAATAATTTATCTTCTCTGAACATCGATTCTTCATCTGCAAAGCAAGAATATAATAAATGGAAAAAGTAATTAAAGAAACATTTATAGAACACCAGATTTCATGCTTGGTTCTGAAGATACAGATTTAATTGAAACAGACCATACTCCTAAAGATCTCACAAATTTTCAGTGCAGCATTTTATAAACTGTACTCCATGGCACCCTGGTCCTTTAGGAAGTTAATATTGTTTGGATGGAAAAGTATAACTGTATGTCAGATTTTGGAGATTTGTAATGCACATTAGCATATTGAAGACTTTCAAAATTCTATTTTAAATCAGTTTAGTATAAACAAATAAAGATCTGAGATAATATTTATGAAAGTCCCTTCTTAAGTGTAAAATGGAAGACATAATTTTCATCCTTCTCTTCTGCAAATTCTTATTAGAGTTCCTACTTGTCTTTTTAAATTTTTTTACTTCACTAGTCTTTTTTCTTTCTTTAGTTCATGTTTCCTAAGTAGTCATTGATGGGCTCTTGAGGTAAATTCAGATTCAGCTAATGCAATTTGCCAGTCACTGAGCTAAGCATATTCTCCATGCTTTCTGCCCCAGCACATAATAATCAGTGTAAAATTATTGGCTGCTGCTGTGAGGATGAAGCAGAACTACAGATTCCTCTGAGCTGGAGGCCAGTATCCATGAATCAGAGAAGTTGTCTTCAACACCACTCAGAATTAAATTGCCACTCACTCTTCTCATTAGCTCCTTTGAAACTTGGTGCTTGATGAAATATATACACTTTTGTTCTGAAAGTCACGTTAAAACAAGGACAATAGCAAACTGCTTCAGCACATTTAATAACAGCAACTATTTACATCAATGAAGCACTTCCGTATGTCGGGCTCTGTGTTACATGGGAGATTATACACGTAGGCATTTACTCCTCCCCATAACTCTACCAAGCATGTTGTTGTCATTGTCGTTGGTTTGCCCTTTTTTTTTTTTTTTTTTTTTTTTTTGGCTACTGTTGATATGATCCTGTTTTGGAGAGTTTATTCTGTTAATGTGGTGAATTAGATTTGTTGATATTTAAATGTTAAACCAAAGTTGCATAACTGTGATAAAGCCAGCTTGTTCTTGATATAATTTTATTTGATTTTAGATCTGAATAGCAAGTATATATGAAGAAAGTTCACAGCAATGTTCATTAAAGATATTAGTCTGTATTTTTCTTTCCTTAAAATCCTTAAAATGTTTTTGCTAGGTTTTGGTATCGGAGACATACTGGGCTTATAAATAAATTGGGAAGTGTTCCCTCGTCTTCTATCTTCTAAAATATATTGTGAAGATTGTTATTTTTCCTTCCTTAAAAATTTGATAGAATTCACAAAAATATCTTCTGGGCATGAAGTTTTGTTATTTTGGGAAGGTTTTGATAATGAAATCTTTTAACATATAATCGCTATTCATATTTCTATTTCAACACCTTGTACCAGTTTTTTTGAGTTATGCGGTTCAAAGAATTTGTTCATTTTATCTAAGTCATCAAATTCATTGACTTTATGTCATTCATAATATTTGCTTATTATCCTCTTATTATCTGTAGGATCTGTAGAGATATCCCAATTTCATTCTTGGTATTGTTAATTTGTATTTTTTCTCTTTTGCTCTTTATCAGTATAGCTAGGGTTTTATTAATTGTATTAATTTTATCAAAGGACCAACTTTTACCTTTGTTATTTTCCCCTATTATGTCTGTTTTTTATATCACTTATTTTTGTTCTTCAGATTTTTATTTTTCATATTTTTATATTTATTTTTCATGTTTCCATTTATCTTCATTTAAAATGTCCTTGCTTTTTCTAACTTCTTATGTTGGATGATTATAGTATTGAATTTAAACCTTTCTTCTTTGCTAATATAAGCAATTAGGGCTGTAATAGTTTCCCTCTAAGCACTGCTTTAGCTGTTTACCATGAATTTTGATATATTGTATTTTCATTATCATTCAGTTTGATATATATTCTAATTTCCCTTGTCATTTCTTTATTAACCCTGGATTCATGTAAAAGTGTGTTGTTTACTTTATAAATAATTGAAGATTTTCCAGTTATCCCAGATATTTTTATTTATTAATTACTAATTTAATTATCTTATGGTCAAACTCTTCTGCAAGAATCAATATTTTCAAATTCATGAGAAACATTTTATGGCCCGATAGGTGATCTGTCTTCATGATGTTCCACGTTCATTAAAAAGAATGTGGGGCCTCCCTGGTGGCGCAGTGGTTGAGAGTCTGCCTGCCGATGCAGGGGATACGGGTTCGTGCCCCGATCTGGGAGGATCCCATATGCCGCGGAGCGGCTGGGCCCGTGAGCCATGGCCGCTGGGCCTGCGCATCCGGAGCCTGTGCTCCGCAACGGGAGAGGCCACAACAGTGAGAGGCCCGCATACCGCAAAAAGGAAAAAAAAAAGAATGTGTATTCTGTGGATTTTTTTTCTCGATTTCTGTCATTTTTTGCTTCATGTATTTTGAAGTTTGTTATACATATATATTTATATATACACATAGAAAGTGAGAGACAAGAAGTATGTGTGTGTATGAATATATGTATACATATATGTTTATATGTACATATGTGTGTATATATATACATATCTGATAATAATTCTTGTTTTGATGTAGACTTCATCTAATCTTAATATAGCCACAATTGCTTTCTTTGCATGGCATATATTTTCTATTTATTTACCTATCTGTGACTTTATGTTTAAAATGTATCTCTTGTAGACAGCATATAGTTGGGTAGTGCATTTTTATCCAGTTTGACAATTTGTGGCTTTTAATCAAAATGATTAATTCAGTATATTTAATGTAACTTTTACATTGTTTGCTTTAATTATAAAATTTTGCTAGGTGTATATTTTTGTTCTTTTTTTTTCCTCTTTGTTCCTTCATTTTTTGCCTTCTATTCAATTAAATGAATATTTTTGAGTATCCTATTTAAATTCTTCTAATGAGTTTTTCATTTTTATTACTATTCTATGTATTCCAATATGTATCTTTGACTTCTCAAGTCTTCCTAGAGTCATTATTGCATACTTCACACTAAATATATTTTTAAAATGCACTTTACAACACTAAAAGTCCATTTTTGCTCTCATTAGATGTTCTATTTTTGTCATATATTTTACATGTATAAATATAAACCTCATAAGAAAATGTTTTTTTCACTTAAACAGTCAATTATCTCAAGGAAATGAAAAAGAAAAAAAATATATGGTAGTCTATCCTATTTAGCCAGAAATTTACACTTTCTAGTGGTTGTCAATCCTGTTTGTTATAGGTTGAATTATGTCCCCTCAAAATTCATATATTTAAGTCCTAACCCATAGTACTTCAGAATATGATCTTATTTGAAAGTAGGGTTGTTGCAGATGTAATTAGTTAAGCTGAAGTATTAGGGTGGGCCCTATTCCAATATGACTGGAGTCCCATAAAAAGGGAAAATTTGGACACAGAGACATATACACACAGTGAGAACGCCATGTGAAGATGAAGGCAGAGATCAGGGTGATACTTCTATAAAATAAGGAACACCATATATTGCCTGAAAACCACCAGAAACTAAGAGGGAGGCATAAAACAGATTTTCTTCACAGCCTTCAGAAGGAATCAAAGGCTGATATCTTGATTTTGGATTTCTAGCCTCCAGAACTGTGAGACAATAAATTTCTGTTTCTCAAACCACCCAGTTTATGGTATTTTGTTGCAGCAGCCTTAGCAAATTAATACACTGCTCATAGATCCAGTTTTCTGTTATAATTTCCCTTTAGCCTGAAACCCACTGGAGTTGCTCTGTATATTTTCTGTAAGTATATCCAGTTCCTTAAAATTAGCTAAAGGCAAGTTTTTCCCACTGTCCTTAATGCCCTAAACTTGACTCACTTCTTTTTTTCTATAGCTGTTTCTGATCTCCTTTTGGGAATATTCCTGATATAAATGAGCTTATCTGTTAACTTTTAAGAAAGTCATCTCAGAAAATTGGCCAGAGTGGCAGTTTTATATTAACCTTCTGACAACTTATTTTGCAGGTGAATATTTAATATAAGGAAGTCAAAACTGGAGGAAATAAGCAGTCTTCCAAAATGGGCTTTACAAATAATGATAATAATAAAAACAACTTATGTTCCCTATTCCTTAAGGTAGCAGCCATGCCGGCATTCAAATTACTGTTGTTAACTTAGGGTACCACATTAATTTTCAGAAATGTTTCATTTATAAAGAGGCAGGGAAAGTCCTGCTTCCTGATAACTACCTCATATTTCCATTTCAGGTGAACAGAAATTGAATGGAAATACAGTTCATAAAAAAAATGTAAGCTGAAAATAAGTAACTTCTTGACATCCAGTAGAAATGGCAGCTTAGATGGGAAAGAAAATTTTGCTCATACCCAGCATCAAATGTATATGCAATATTATTGAAGAAGTAATGAGAATTTATCTCCTGATGTCATTTAATACCCATTACTAAAGGAGTTCTCAATTGCTTGTTCTGTGGGTACATACACACCTGGGCCTTTGGTGCACACACCAAAAGATATATTGCAATTATGTTGGCTGTATTTTCTAAGCCTAACATCATGTCACATGGTTTGACCATAATATTTAATATTATAATCAAGATAATATTATACAATTTAGAATGTTATGATCATCATAATATATATATGTACTAGAACTGAGAGAGAATACTAACATTAAATGAATATTTATTATTATGCATTAGACATATTGTATATTGCTCTACTGATTTCTAACAACATCATTATTGCTAGGCAGGAATTGTTATTTTTACTATAAAAAATTAAGATTCAGCTAATAAGTGAAAAGATAAAATATGAATTTAAGTCAGTCTGACTTATACAATATGTTAAAACATTTTATAACATCTTTCAAAGAAAGAAGATTAATTAAGAAGCCACTGAGCATTCAGATTAAGACTATATAAATTAAGATATAGTCAATGGTAATATACAAAAAATATTTAAGAATGTTTATGAAGTAAAATTTATAGAAGTTGTCAAATATTGTTATGTTAGTAGATGAGGGAAAAGAAGAATTTAGAGAATAAGTCAACAGTTCTCAAGTCCACATACATAAAAATATACTAGCAACTCCCCTTTCTTTATCCTGAAATAAAATTTCTAGATATCTAAAAATTATCTGCATCCATTTGTTAAGCAAAATCAGTATAATCCTTTAAATGTGACATATAAGAGAAATTAAGGGAAAACAATTTTAGCAAAATGTACTTCAGTATATAAACCACAGCATGATTAACTTGGGAAAGCATAAGGAAGTTGTTATACCTTAAATGGATGAATGAATGAAGAATGAATGAAGTGATTCTACCAATTTTTGCACCCATATGAATAATAACTATGACAGCTACAAAAGCAGACTTATGGAGTAGTTATTATTGGAGACTCAAAGACCATGAGCTGTGTTGCCAAAAGTGATATAATTTTCTGTAATGATGAAAACCTCTTGGCAGTATTTAGGAAAATGGACAGTTTACATGGTGTATGAATTTCTGGAAATTCATTATATATTGAAACTGCTAAAATTCTGTATGCTTAATGTAAAAGAGAGTTGGATTCAAGGATGAAGGAATTTTAAAAAAAGGTTTTATTTTACCTTTCTGAATGTCTGGTAGGACATTTAAAATTCATTCAACTTGTGACACAATTTTGAGGAGAATGTGGGCAACCTGATCTACAGGTTGTTTAGCATCTCTAGCCGCTACAAAAGAAATTGTACTGGTAACCCTCAATTTTTATGACAACCCCAACCCAAAAGACCACACAAATGTCCAAAATGCCCCATTAGGAGAATATCTTTCCTTTGGAGAACTGCTGCACTAAGATCTTGAGCCTTGGTGTTGGGGATTATGTAGATGCCGTTCATAAAGGTTGGGAACATGTAAGAAAGAGCAAGTTTTGGAAGGACAGATAATGAGATCCGTTTTAGATATATTGAGATGGAATTAATGTAGGATATTCATGTAGGGTTATGCATGACAAGTTGGAAATAAAGAACAATAATTCAAAAGAGAGACTAGAGAGTAGTTTGGAACTATAAGAATGGGGTAAATGGTCAGAGAAGAGGATATAGAAATTAGAAGGAAAGAAATATAAAGACAGATCCATTCAAAATTATATTTAGGGAAAAGAAAATCAAATGGCAACCAGCAAATTAAAGCAAAACATAAAATACAGAGAGATAACAGAAGTAGGACATATATATATATATTTTTAAATTTATTTTTGGCTGCATTGGGTCTTTGTTGCTGCGTGCAGGCTTTCTCTAGTTGTGGTGAACAGGCGCTACTCTACGTAGCAGTGTACGGGCTTCTCATTGCAGTGGCTTCTCTTGTTGTAGAGCACGGACTCTAGGCATACGGGCTTCAGAGGTTGTGGCATGCGAGCTCAGTAGTTGTGGCTAGCGGGCTCTAGTGTGTAGGCTCAGTAGTAGTGGCTGACGGGCTTAGTTGCTCCACGGCATGTGGGATCTTCCCGGACCAGGGATCGAACCCATGTCCCCTGCATCGGCAGGCGATACTTACCCACTGAGCCACCAGGGAAGTCCAGGACATACATTTTTTAATGAAGAAAATGGAAAGAGACATTTAGAAATAAAGAGTGGCTGGCACTTCCGGGGAAGATGGTGGAAGAGTAAGACGTGGAAACCACCTTCCTCCCAATAGATACACCAGAAATACAACTACACGTGGAACAACTCCTACAGAACACCTACTGAACGCTGGCAGAAGACCTCAGACCTCCCAAAAGGCAAGAAACTCCCCACGTACCTGGGTAGGGCAAAAGAAAAAAGAATAAACAAAGACAAAAGAATAGAGACAGGACCTGCACCAGTGGGAGGGAGCCATGAATGAGGAACGGTTTCCACACACTAGGAAGCCACTTCGCGGGCGGAGACTGTGGGTGGCGGAGGGGGAAAGCTTCCAAGTCGCGGAGGAGAGCACAGCAACAGGGGTGTGGAGGGCAAAGTGGAGAGATTTCCGCACAGAGGATCGGTGCCGACCGGCGCTCATCAGCCCAAGAGGCTAGTCTGCTCTCCCGCCAGGGCGGGCGGGGCTGGGAGCTGAGGCTTGGGCTTCGGTCAGAGTGCAGGGAGAGGACTGGGGCTGGTGGCGTGAACACAGCTGGAAGGGGCTAATGCACCACAGCTAGCTGGGAGGGAGTCCGGGAAAAAGTCTGGACATGCCAAAGAGGCAAGAGACTTTTTCTTCCCTCTTTGTTTCCTGGTGCACAAGGAGAGGGGATTAAGAGTGCTGCTTAAAGGAGCTCCAGAGACGGGTGCGAGCCATGGCTGAAAGCGCGGACCTCAGAGATGGGCGTGGGACGCTGGGGCTACTGCTGCCACCGCCAAGAGGCCTGTGTGCGACCGCAGGTCACTGTCCACGCCCCCCTTCCGGGGAGCCTGTGCAGCCCGTCACTGCCAGTGTCCCGGGATCCAGGGACGGCTTCCCCGGGAAAGCTCATGGCACACCTCGGGTTGGTACAACGTCACGCCGGCCTCTGCTGCTGCAGGCTCACCCCACACTCCGTGCCCTTCCCTCCCATGCGGCCTGAGTGAGCCAAAATCCCCGAAGCGGCTGCTCCTTTAACCCTGTCCTGTCTGAGCAAAGAACAGATGCCCTCCGGCAACGTACACGCAGAGGCGGGACCAAATCCAATGCTGAGACCTGGGAGCTGTGAGAACAAAGAAGAAAAAGGGAAATCTCTCCCAGAAGCCTCAGAAGCAGCGGACTAAAGCTCCACAATCAACATGATGTACCGTGCATCTGTGGAATACATGAATAGACAACGAATCATCCCAAACTGAGGAGCCGTGTGGATGAAAGGTTCCTGGTGCTGCAGCCAGGAGTCAGTGCTATGCCCCTGAGGTGGGAGAGCCAACTTCAGGACACTGGTCCACAAGAGACCTCCCAGCTCCAAATGGCGAAAATCTTCCAGAGATCTCCATCTCAACACCAGCACCCAGCTTCACTCAACCACCAGCAAGCTACAGTGCTGGGCAACCTATGCCAAACAACTAGCAAGACAGGAACACAATGCCACCCATTAGCAGAGAGGCTGCCTAAATTCATGAAAAGTCCACAGACACACCAAAACACACCACCAGAAGTGGACCTGCCCACCAGAAAGACAAGATCCAGCCTCATCCATCAGAACACAGGCACTAGTCCCTTCCACCAAGAAGCCTACAAAACCCACTGAATCAAACTTAGCCACTGGGGACAGACACCAAAAACAATGGGAACTACGAACCTGCAGCCTGCAAAAAGGAGACTCCAAACACAGTAAGATAAGCAAAATGAGAAGACAGAAAAACACACAGCAGGAGAATGAGCAAAATAAAAACACACCAGACCTAACAAATGAAGAGGAAATAGGCAGTCCACCTGAAAAAAGAATTCAGAATAATGATAGTAAAGATGATCCAAAATCTTGGAAATAGAATAGACAAAATGCAAGAAACAGTTAACAAGGACCTAGAAGAACTAAAGATGAATCAAGCAATGATTAGAAACACAATAAATGAAATTAAAAATATTCTAGATGGGATCAGTAGCAGAATAACTGAGGCAGAAGAACGGATAAATGACGTGGAAGATAAAATAGTGGAAATAACTACTGCAGAGCAGAAGAAAGAAAAAAGAATGAAAAGAACTGAGGACAGTCTCAGAGACCTCTGGGACAACATTAAACGCACCAACATTCGAATTATAGGGGTTCCAGAAGAAGAAGAGAAAAAGAAAGGGACTGAGAAAATATTTGAAGAGATTATAGTTGAAAACTTCCCTAATATGGGAAAAGAAATAGTTAATCAAGTCCAGGAGGCACAGAGAGTCCCATACAGAATAAATCCAAGGAGAAATACACCAAGACACATATTAATCAAACTGTCAAAAATTAAACACAAAGAAATCATATTAAAAGTAGCAAGGCAAAAACAACAAATAACACACAAGGGAATCCCCATCAGGATAACAGCTGATCTCTCAGCAGAAACTCTACAAGCCAGAAGGGAGTGGCAGGACATAATTAAAGTGATGAAGGAGAAAAACCTGCAACCAAGACTACTCTACCCAGCAAGGATCTCATTCAGATTTGATGGAGAAATTAAAACGTTTACGGACAAGCAAAAGCTGAGAGAGTTCAGCACCACCAAACCAGCTTTACAACAAATGCTAAAGGAACTTCTCTAGGCAAGAAACACAACAGAAGGAAAATACCTACAATAATGAACCCAAAACAATTAAGAAAATGGGAATAGGAACATACATATCGATAATTACCTTAAATGTAAATGGACTAAATGTTCCCACCAAAAGACACAGATTGGCTGAATGGATACAAAAAAAAAAGACTCATATATATGCTGTCTACAAGAGACCCACTTCAGACCTAGAGACACATAGAGACTGAAAGTAAGGATATGGAAAATGATATTCCATGCAAATGGAAATCAAAAGAAAGCTGGAGTAGCAATTCTCATATCAGACAAAATAGACTTTAAAATAAATACTACTAGAAGAGACAAAGAAGGACACTACATAATGATCAAGGGATTGATCCAAGAAGAAGATATAACAATTGTAAATATTTATGCACCCAATATAGGAGGACCTCAATACATAAGGCAAATACTAACAGCCATAAAGAGGAAATTGACAGTAACACATTCATAGTAGGGGACTTTAACACCCCACTTTCACTAATGGACAGATCATCCAAAATGAAAATAAAAAGGAAACACAAGCTTTAAATGATACATTAAACAAGATGGACTTAATTGATATTTATAGGACATTCCATCCAGAAGCAACAGAATACATATTTTTCTCAAGTGGTCATGGAACATTCTCCAGGATAGATCATATCTTGGGTCACAAATCAAGCCTTGGTAAATTTAAGAAAATTGAAATTGTATCAAGTATCTTTTCCATCCACAGCGCTATGAGACTTGATATCAATTATAGGAATAGATCTGTAAAAAACACAAACACATGAGGCTAAACAATGCACTACTTAATAACGAAGTGATAACTGAAGAAATCAAAGAGGAAATAAAAAAATACCTAGAAAAAAATGACAATGGGGATATGACGACCCAAACCTATAGGATGCAGCAAAAGCAGTTCTATGAGGGAAGATTATAGCAATACAATCCCACCTTAAGAAACAGGAAACATCTCGAATAAACAACCTGACCTTGCACCTAGAGCAATTAGAGAAAGAAGAACAAAAACACCCCAAAGTTAGCAGAAGGAAAGAAATCATAAAAATCAGATCAGAAATAAATGAAAAAGAAATGAAGGAAATGATAACAAAGATCAATAAAAGTAAAAGCTGGTTCTTTGGGAAGATAAACAAAAAAAATTGATAAACCATTAGCCAGAACCATCAAGAAAAAAAGGGAGAAGACTCAAATCAATAGAATTAGAAATGAAAAAGGAGAAGTAACAACTGACACTGCAGAAATACAAAAGATCATGAGAGATTACTACAAGCAACTCTATGCCAATAAAATGGACAACCTGGAAGAAATGGACAAATTCTTAGAAATGCATAACCTTCCAAGACTGAACCCAGAAGAAATAGAAAATATGAACAGACCAGTCACAAGCACTGAAATTGAAACTGTGATAAAAAATCTTCCAACAAACAAAAGCCCAGAACCAGATGGCTTCACAGGCGAATTCTATCAAACATTTAGAAAAGAGATAACACCTATCCTTCTTAAACTCTTCCAAAATATATCAGAGGGAGGAACACTCCCAAACTCATTCTATGAGGTCACCATCACCTTGATACCAAAACCAGACAAGGATGTCACAAAGAAAGAAAACTACAGGCCAATATCACTGATGAACATAGATGCAAAAATCCTCAACAAAATACTATCAAACAGAATCCAACAACACATTAAAAGGATCATACACCCTGATCAAGTGGGGTTTATTCCAGGAATGCAAGGATTCTTCAATATCCACAAATCAATCAACGTGATACACCATATTAACAAATTTTAGGTGAAAAGCCATATGATCATCTCAATAGATGCAGAGAAAGCTTTTGAGAAAATTCAACACCCATTTATGATACAAACCCTGCAGAAATTAGGCATAATAAAGGCCATATATGACAAACCCACAGCCAACATCATTATCAATGGTGAAAAACTGAAACCATTTCCAATAATATCAGGAACAACACAAGGCTGCCCACTCTCACCACTCTTATTCAACAGAGTTTTGGAATTTTTAGCCACAGCAGTCAGAGAAGAAAAGGAAATAAAAGAATCCAAATCAGAAAGAAGAAGTAAAGCTGTCACTGTTGCAGATGACATGATACTATACATAGAGAATCCTAAAGATGCTACCAGAAAACTACTAGAGCTAATCAATGAATTTGGTAAGTAGCAGGATACAAAATTAATGCACAGAAATCTCTGGCATTCCTATATACTAATGATGAAAAATCTGAAAGTGAAATCAAGGAAACACTGCCATTTACCGTTGCAACAAAAAGAATAAAATATCTAGGAATAACCCTACCTAAGGAGACAAAAGACCTGTATGCAGAAAATAATAGGACACTGATGAAAGAAATTAAAGATGATACAAATAGATGGAGAGATATACCATGTTCTTGGATTGGAAGAATCAATATTGTGAAAATGACTCTACTACCCAAAGCAATCTACAGATTCAATGCAATCTGTATCAAACTACTACTGGCAGTTTTCACAGAACTACAACAAAAAATTTCACAATTTGTATGGAAACACAAAAGACCCTGAATAGCCAAAGCAATCTTGAGAACGAAAAATGGAGATGGAGGAATCAGACTCCCTGACTTCAGACTTTACTACAAAGCTACAGTAATCAAGACAGTGTGGTACTGGCACAAAAACAGAAAGATAGGTCAATGGAACAGGATAGAAAGCCCAGAGATAAACCCACGCTCATATGGTCACCTTATCTTTGATAAAGGAGGCAGGAATGTACAGTGGAGAAAGGACAGCCTCTTCAATAAGTGGTGCTAGGAAAACTGGACAGGGACATGTAAAAGTATGAGATCAGGTCACTCCCTAACACCATACACAAAAATAAGCTCAAAATGGGTTAAAGACCTAAATGTAATGCCAGACACTATCAAACTCTTAGAGGAAAACATAGGCAGAACACTCTATGACATAAATCACAGCAAGATCCTTTTGGACCCACCTCCTAGAGAAATGGAAATAAAAACAAAGATAAACACATGGGACCTAATGAAACTTCAAAGCTTTTGCACAGCAAAGGAAACCATAAACAAGACCAAAAGACAACCCTCAGAATGGGAGAAAATATTTGCAAATGAAACAACTGACAAAGGATTAATCTCCAAAATTTATAAGCAGCTCATGAAGCTAAATAACAAGAAAACAAACAACCCAATCCAAAAATGGGCAGAAGACCTATATAGACATTTCTCCACAGAAGATATACAGACTGCCAACAAACACATGAAAGGATTCTCAACATCTTAATCATTAGAGAAATGCAAATCAAAACTACAATGAGATATCATCTCACACCAGTCAGAATGGCCATCATCAAAAAATCTAGAAACATTAAATGCTGTAGAGGGTGTGGAAAAAAGGGATAACTCTTGCACTGTTGGTGGGAATGTGAATTGGTACAGCCACTGTGTAGAACAGTACGGAGGTTCCTTAAAAAACTACAAATAGAACTACCATATGACCCAGCAATCCCACTACTAGGCATATACCCTGAGTAAACCATAATTCAAAAAGAGTCATGTACCAAAATGTTCCTAGTAGCCCTATTTACAATAGCCCGGAGATGGAAACAATCTAAGTGGCCATCATTGGATGAATGGATAAAGAAGATGTGGCGGGCTTCCCTGGTGGCGCAGGGGTTGAGAATCTGCCTGCTAATGCAGGGGACACGGGTTCGAGCCCTGGCCTGGGAGGATCCCACATGCCACGGAGCAACTAGGCCTGTGAGCCACAACTACTGAGCCTGCGCGTCTGGAGCCTGTGCTCCACAACAAGAGAGGCCATGATAGTGAGAGGCCCGCGCACCACAATGAAGAGTGGCTCCTGCTTGCCACAACTAGAGAAAGCCCTCGCACAGAAATGAAGACCCAACACAGAAAAAATAAATAAATTAATTAATTAATAAACTCCTACCCACAACATTTTCTAAAAAAAAAAAAAAAAAAGATGTGGCACATATATACAATGGAATATTACTCAGCCATAAAAAGAAACGAAATTGAGCTATTTGTAAGGAGGTGGATAGACCTAGAGTCTGTCATACAGAGTGAAGTAAGTCAGAAAGAGAAAGACAAATACCGTATGCTAACACATATATATGGAATTTAAGAAGAAAAAAAAATGTCATGAAAAACCTAGGGGTAAGACAGGAATAAAGACACGGACCTACTAGAGAATGGACTTGAGGATATGGGGAGGGGGAAGAGTAAGCTGTCACAAAGCGAAAGAGAGGCATGGACATATATACACTACCAAACATAAGGTAGACAGCTAGTGGGAAGCAGCCACATAGCACAGAGAGATCAGCTCGGTGCTTTGTGACCACCTGGAGGGGTGGGATAGGGAGGGTGGGAGGGAGACACAAGAGGGAGGGGATATGGGAACATATGTATATGTATAACTGATTCATTTTGTTATAAAGCAGAAACTAACACACCATTGTTAAGCAATTATACTCCAATAAAGATGTAAAAAAAAAAAAAAAGAGTGGCTGGCACTCTCAAATACTTTAAAGAAGTGAAGGAGAAAGAGCTGAAGAACCAAGACAGTTCGGCAGAATTTGGTAGCATGACACAGTTAAACGCCACGTGTCGAAGGGATTGAGAGGAGTAGAAACTGAAAATGCAGGAACAGGAATATGCATTGTTTCCTTTACCAGCTCTACTTGGCATCAGACTTGAAACATTCAAGTTTCGAGCTTAGTCCAGGACAGACAATTGCTGAGAACAGCTAGACAATCTAGAAAAAAAAACCAATCTGGTAGCATTATAGTGGCCACATTCTCATTGGCATGTGGATCTGGAATGAATCCTATTTCCTTCACAGCATTCAGTGGATCTTAGATGAGCTCTGGGCATAAGACTAGCCATTCATTGGTCTCCATATCCTGTAGAGATAGAAATTCTGCCGTGGCAGCGCCAGTCTGTCAGGGTTTGCACACTCAGGCTCCTGTGCATGCTCTGCTTCTGAAACCAGACCAGCTCCAAAACCCCAGTGCCTGATTAGAACCCTCATCTCACTGAATAGACCTTCTGGTCTGCAGTCCTCTGTGCCTCGGTGCAAATATCCACACTAACCAAAGACATCTTTGAAACTTTGACAAGCCCATACCAGGTGACACCAGGATCTCTTCCATTCCAGTTCTTCATGCTGTTATGGACATCATATTTAAAGTGTTGGCTTTACAGCCAGGATTCTAGCTTCTTGATCTTCCCCATTAGCTGTTATGTTCCTACATCTATAAGAGGCAAGCCTAGATGAATAAACTCAGCTGAGGAGAAGGAGGTGAGCGCAGAATGCCCACTCAAGAAATTTAGAGGTCAAAATGGCACAATGGACATTTTCCTCAAGCAGTATTATTGATGAGATAATTGAAAAGCCATCCTGGGACAAAAACTCAGATATTAAATAAACGACAACTTGCTTTAGAGAGAGAGAAAGAGAAAGAGAGAGAGAGAATAATAAGCCAAAAAATTCAGAGTAAGGTAACTCTTATGGGGTGTTGGGAGAGTAACATGATTGTATAGTGTCTTCAAAGGCAGTGCTCACACATATTTTATTTCTTAAAATGGGTAACAGTAGGTATTTGTTTTATTATGGATACACATATTATTGGGGTGTATGTAATATTGCACATGAATAGAAGGTATATTTTTTAATGGGGTGATAACAACCAAAGCATCATCAACAATAATCTAATCATTTGTTATTTGTTCCAGATATTGTGATACTATTTATTTTATTTATTTATTTATTTATTTATTTTGCAGTACGCGGACCTCTCACTGTTGTGGCCTCTCCTGTTGTGGAGCACAGGCTCCGGACGCACAGGCTCAGCGGTCATGGCTCATGGGCCCAGCCACTCCGCGGCATGTGGGATCTTCCCAGACTGGGGCACGAACCTGTGTCTCCTGCATCGGCAGGTGGACTCTCAACCACTGCGTCACCAGGGAAGCCCTGTGATACTATTAATTTTCACAGAAATTCTGTAAGATAGTGATTATTATCCTTATCACCCACATGCTATAGAAGATCAAGTAATGTGATTGCGAAAAAGGGCCCTGGAGTCTGAGGACTTAGGTTCAAGTCTATGAACTGCCACCCACTTGCTATGTGTCCTGAAGTAGTTTATACACTGTTTTTATGCCTCCACTTCATCATCTGTAAAATGCGGATAATAGAGCTGTCTACCTCCAAGATTGGTTATGAAATAATCAATGTACAAATGTGTTGTTATTCTAATTCCTTTTAGTATTCCTAACTGATGGTGTCAAGCTTCATAGTTCCAAAGTCTATGGTGTTCCATTGTTTAACTTAAGGACGGGACTGGCAGACTATTTAAGAGAGTGAGGATAATTAATAAATCAAGGTCTCAGGTAGTAAGAGAGAATGGAGTGATCTCATTTCTTTTAGGATTTAGCCTAATAGGCATAACAGGATAGGGCATCTGGTTTCCTTTCCAGCAGTAATTTTGAAGCTTTCTCTGTCCTTTGCAAAGCTGGAGATTTCACATGAGCTAGATCTCAAGGGCTCTGCTTGGCACCAGGAATAAGTACATTTAACCAGGTTTAATAGGAAAAATAGCAATGCCTTTGCTGAAGTAAAAGTCAGACCATATTTTTCCTTCTTTTCAAATATTGTACTTGATACCCCAGCCCACCAGGAGAAAGATGTGCAATTTTCCATATTTTAAACACAGTACACACAAAACCAGTCTATGTATCATGTAGGAGCCATAGATAGCTATTATTTCTACCTGAAAATATTTTAATCTAAAAAAAGTCAGGAAGAACTTTGTAAAAATTGGACAGAATTTTATGGAGTCATTTGAATATATTCTAGGGAATGCCCAGTGTCCATCAGCGATCAGCAAATGAAGAGGTTATTCACATCACAATGGCTGTTTCAGAGGCAGTGTAACATGGTGGTTAATGCTGTGGGCTCAGGAGCCAGAGTGCTTAGCTTTGTACCCCGAGTCTGTCACTCACTAGCTGCATGACCATGGACAAATTACTTAATTTCTTTCTGCCTCAGTGTTCTGTTTTGAAATGGGCTCATTAAGAGTACTGGCCTCATAGGACTTGAAAGGTTTAGGTGAGTTAGTACTTACTATACAACCTGCTGTTCTGAGAAGCATTCCAGGCACTTAGTAAGCAATCAGTTCTAAATGTTACCATAATATTAATTATTTCTTTATACCATTGACATTGTTTTATATCAGAGGAATTTATTATAACTCATAAGAGACTGTAAAACTTCGTGATAGTAAAAATTGCTTATTCAATTTATAATGAATGATTTTTTTTTTTTTTTTTTTTTTTTTTTTTGCGGTATGCGGGCCTCTCACTGTTGTGGCCTCCCCCGTTGCGGAGCACAGGCTCCGGACGCGCAGGCTCCGGACGCGCAGGCTCAGCGGCCAAGGCTCTCGGGCCCAGCCGCTCCGCGGCATATGGGATCCTCCCAGACCGGGGCACGAACCCGTATCCCCTGCATCGGCAGGCGGACTCTCAACCACTTGCGCCACCAGGGAGGCCCGTAATGAATGATTTTTTTAAAAAATCAGTGGAAGACTCTTTTAATCATCAAGTTGGGAGAAGACAATGGAAGCTAAAATATAATATTTTAGCTTCAGTATGGTCAAAATATTACACACCTTTTGAAACAACAGTTCACTTATGGTTATTTCTGCCAAAAAGAAAATTTCCAGATATTTGTGCAAAAACAGACATAAGGATGTTCAGGAAAGTGTATTTAATAATGCTAAAAATTTGACAGCAACCTGAACATCCAACAATGGAAAATTAATTTACTAAACCATGGTATAATACTACATGCATTAAAAATATGTTGTTAAAGAATATTGCTGTGTAAAATGGTAAGTAGAAAACTAAATGGCTACAAAACAGCATTTATATTATCATAATGTATAAAGGCAAACATATGTATTAAGATTTACATACAAATTGTATATACAACAAAATACTTATAATGGGGTACTTAATTAGTGGAATTATTGATTTTTTTTCCTTTGTGCTTCTCTGTATTTTCCAAGTTTTTGGAATTGAACATATATTAATTTTATATTTATAAAAGGTTATTGAAATCAATTATGACTAAAAATATTAGATATGTAAATGGTAAATTTACAAGTATGTAAAGTTCAAGTTATAAAAATAATAAGGATATTAATTTCAAGAAAATAATATCCAAAAATTTTAGTAAATATAAACACGTTTTCCCTCTGACAGATTCAGCAAACACAATCCAGATGCTTTAACAGCTCCAAAGAGGACAGAAATTTAAAAATAAACCATTAGTTAGAAAAGCATCACAGGCCTAAACTTTAGGTGGCTGATTATTGGTAGACATTAGGCATTTTATGAACCTAACTGTGATTTGATTATTTATAATAAAGGATAACATAACTATAAACAAAGCATGATGTGCATTATTGGTGTGCTGAAAACACTGATGTACATTTCATTACCAGAAACTTCACCTATTAAAAATGTGAATATTGTAGAATTCCTTTACACTTATTAATTCATATATTTTTTTCAAAACTATTTACCAAATACTTTCTAAATTATTAATGCCTTGGACTAGGCAATTTAAATAGAGAAATGAATTGTATGTTTCCTGTTCTAAAGGCTTTATACAAGTTATAATACAATGTTTTGCAGTACATTGTATTGTTATGTGTTATAAATAATGTGTTGTATGTAGTTGTGTGGCTCTTTCCAGATTCTTGGAGAGCAATACCATAGAAATGAATATCATTTCCACAAGACTCTCAGGCAAGCAAATCTTTTTATTAAAAGAGATAGATATCTTCTGCACAAGGGAGAATGCAGGGAAAAAGTGCAAGCTCTCCAAGTGCAAGGGGCGAGTTGCTTTTATAACAAAAGGGAGGGTTTGTCTCATGATCACTGATAATTTCCAGAAGTGGTCAGAATTCTATGATCAGAAGCAGGTGGCTCCATTGTGGCAATCAGGAATAGCGAGGGCTTCTGAGAGAAGGAAGAAATGCTTGAGAATTTTCTGCCAGAAAACACAGGAACAGATAAGGTTAAAATTTACAGTTGAGCTTCTTGTCTTATGGCAACTAGGTACACTCCTTAGTGTAACAGAGATAGTTAATCTTTTATCCCTGGGAGCCTGATTTTTGTCTCTGGGACTCAGGCCCCCAGGGCCTTTGTTCTTTAGCTTTCAAGGCCTGTTTTGCCCAAGGCCATTCCCATGTCCTTTTCCAAAATGGCTATACTCTTGTCTTCACGTATCATTTGTGTATAGTTACAGTACAATGTGTTTTGTTCTGGATTAGCACCTAACATGAAATGAATTTTGTTGCATTGTATTAACTCGTTCTAGAGTCCTCATCATTAGTACTGAGAAAATTGACTCATCATTTCACTTAGTACCCCATGTCCAAATAGACACCATATTCCAAACTGTGTGATACAATAATTTTTAAAGATTTAAAGTCAAATGCTCTGTCCTTTATCAATCCAACTTCACCAAAATCAGCTTTAAACTACTTTAGTCGTTATTAGTCACTTATGGATATGGAAAAGTACCTCTAGATTGATTAAGATAGTCACACCTGAAATTCATGAATTGCAATGAAGGAATAATACTTGTCCAATCCACTGGTTTTAAATTTCTTCCAGCTCTTCACTTGGCAAGTAGTTGTCTAAGAGCTTGACATAATCAGGATTAAATGTTGTTAAGTATAAAAGGATGAGAGTATATTTGGATTTTCATGTCATTGACATTCCATGGATAAGAGTGCAAAATCAGTCACTCATCATTTTGAGCTGTAAAGAGATTTTGTGATTCAAATCAGAAAAAAAAATTTTTTTCACTGAATCATCACAACTGTAGAAGTGGTTTTGACTTTGATGGCACTCAAAATTAGTGAGGAAAAAAACACCTCAAAAGCCTGCAGTAACATCAAAATATTAACATTGCATCAGCTGGCAAAGCTGTCTACCTATTTCAGGACAGTTTTAGCTCTATAGTTCAGAAGGATTAATAAACCTTTATCTTCCCAGTACACTATATACATTTCTCTGGGTCTCTGCCAATCTTTTGGATGGACCTGAGCTTATTAGTGTCCCTAAAAGTTGTAGCCAGAACAACTCAGATGCAGTTCTGCTACCTCGAATATAGTTACGACAAACTCATAGCATTGTGGAAGTAGAAAAAAGAATAGGATCAAGAATTATTTGACACTAATGGACAGAAATACTCTCAGTGAAAAATAACACACAGTAATCTTGACAGCCAAATCTGACCATGTCCTGCTTCTCACATCATGATCAAGTCTACTATCTAAAGGGACTATGGCCAGAGTAATTGGCAGGTGTATAAAAACCCACCATGGAAGTTCTTGGGAAGGGAATATATGACTGCACAAAATAAAGTGGTTAGCCTCATATAACGAAAGTCTGTTTTCCTGGCATCAGAGAAGGCCCTCGATTGGAGAAAAAGAAGAAGATGATGAGATGATGATAAGAAGCATTTATATAGTTCTTACTAGTTGGTAAGCACTGTTTAATTATTTGTATATTTTAATTTGTTTATTCCTCAAAGAAACGCCTATTATGTTAGTACTATTCTCATTCCCACTTTAAAGATATGAAAACTGAAACTCAGTCAGGCAAATTCACTTGCCTAAGGTCACACAGGTAATACATAACACAGCAGGGATTCCACCCTGGCAGTCTGCTCTGTGTCTGTGCTCTTAAGTCCTCTGTTTTGCCATCAGCAAATAGTGAGTGAATAGATGCATAGCAGCAAAATATTTTCAAGAATCAAAACAAACAAAAAGGGCCTCCCTGGTGGCACAATGGTTAAGAATCTGTCTGCCAATGCAGGGGACACGGGTTCGAGCCCTTGTCCGGGAAGATCCCACATGCCGCGAAGCAGCTAAGACCGTGTGCCACAACTACTGAGCCTGTGCTCTAGAGCCCACAAGCCACAACTACTGAAGCCCATGTGCCACAACTACTGAAACCCACGTGCCTCGAGCCTGTGCTCTGCAACAAGAGAAGCCACCGCAACGAGAAGCCCACGCACCACAACTAGAGAAAGCCCGCGCACAGCAACGGACACCCAACACAACCAAATATAATTAAATTTAAAACAAACAAACAAATTCATATATGCTCTTGAAAGTTCTTGGCCCTGTCTTTCAGAGACCTAAACAGTGATAAGCAACTTATGACCCATAGGTCGCACAAAATCTAATTCCATAAACAAGAGAAAAAAATAAGTTAAAGCTGATGCAATGTGAACACTGCAACATGATAGCAGTTGAATAGCAGTTGATATTTGGCACCTGTAATTACTAAAGGCAATTTAATTATCCACCCCTCATATTTTTTAATTCTCTGGGAAACAAAACTCTCATCAATGTTTATTCCCTCAGCATGTGAAATGGCTGAAATCTCTGCTTTGTTTCTCATCTTCATAGCCCTGCTTTCTCAGCCTCTCAGCAACTGTCTATGAATCAACCAAGGCCTGGCAGAGAAAAGCAGTATGGACTTTGGATCACCTCTCCGGATTTTCTTTTTCTCACAAGCCTTGTGTCTTGGTAGCATTCTGATAAATGAAAATAGATTTGCTTTTAAAATATTGTTTCCAGCTACTCCAACTCTTCTGAATGGGAGGCTTCGTTCAAAGCAAGGCAAATTAATCCATCATTGTTAATTAAAGACCTGACCTCCTACCTAAACTTTAAAGGCAGATTTTTTTTCCAGAGCAGAAAATAGAGACCTTTGATCATTTGACCATTAAGACAATTGTTTACTCTTAAATGCTCACCAACCAGTAGTAGGTAGCTAAAGGGATGTACTTTTGCATACCAGTCTACATAATTTTCTCTTTTCTTTTTCTCAAATAGGTATTTTTATGGCAGTTATCCCCTTCAGGGTTCATAGAATATGGGATTCCAGAACATAAAATCCAACATCAGGGCCTTATAGGGGTAATGCACATCATTCAGTGACTATGAATTGGGAATTAGAAGCAGTAACTGTATGAGTCTTGGTTATATCTTAATGGAAAGAGAGAGCATGCATTTTTAGTTATAGGAGAAATAGTTGCATTGTACTACTGTCAACAAAAAGATGGAAAATTTTATTCAAGCCAAATTTGAGGATTATAACCTGGGAAGAACATTTTAGAAATCTCTGAGAACTGTTCCACTCGTTAGAAGTCAAGGCACAGTTATATAAGTTTTTTGAGACAGAAGGCTGTACATCAAATGACATATTATTGACAGTTTACATAATCCAGATCTAGGTGCCATGTGAACTCTTATCAAGAAGCAATATTATCTTTAAGAAGCTGTCTTATTGATGCTAGGAGAATATTGCTCTGTATGATTGAGCAGGTGTTTCTGCCAATGGGGAAGCCTTGGTTGATGTATAATGCAGGTACACAATGCACAGTGAGGGAAAGAGGAGGCCAAAGGAAAGAGAAGATTTTTTCATTTAAATTTTTCTTGTCTTGCCGTAAGATATGAATTTTATTTCACACTACTTATGAGCATTATTTAAATGGTGGTAATGAGGTGAAATTTGTGTTTGTGTGTGTGTGTGTGTACATTTGTATATGCCTGTGCCATCCAAGTTGTTGATTGTGTTTTTTATTTGTTGCTTTTATAGCCAACCTTCTGTGCTTCCTTCTATTAAGTGAATAGAGAATTTTATTTGAATATACCTTTTCCCTACTCCCTCAGTTCAAGTGATAATGGTATAGCTGGTTCTAACACTTGTGTATGGTCAGGCCACTCAAGATGGCTGTTCTCTTGCTCTTTGTACATCCCCTGCCCGACCAGTGCCTGCTTCACCTACACCCTACCCACTTGACTGACCTTCCTACATACTTGCCCCAGGCTCCAGTTAGTGATTGTTCCAAAAGGCCGATTCAAACAGTTGCTAATCAGGGAAGTGAGGAATGCAGAACCTAAGGAGGAGCAGTCAAGAAACAATAGTGCAGCCATGGGACAAGGTCCTGGTTCCTCCACAAGGAATATACATAACAATATATCTTTGAGTTCTTTTATAGGAACTAAGGCCTCCACCCATATAGAAGATGGTAACTATAGGCTCAAACCCCAGACTGGTTGAAAACCAGAGGCTGAGGATTGAGAGTCCTGGAACACTGCCCTGTTACCTCATGATCAAACAATCAGAAGAAAGTCATGCACCCTGAAACCCTCACTCCAAATTTTGCCTAGAAAAATTTCTCCCCAGAAACCATCAGGGAGTTTGAGATTTTTGAACATGAGCCACCCATTTTCCTTGCTTGGCTCTGCAATTATTCTTTCTCTTGCTCCAAACTCTGACGTTTCACTTTGTTTTCCTCACTGTGCAGGAACTTGCATTCCATACCAAACCCACACTCTTCCTATAATTGTCAGACCTAGGATTTTTTCTAGAATTATTGGGAAAGAAGCATGCTATGTCACCGTGGTTTCTAAGCTGGGATGATATAAGGTTGAAAGAGTCATGGGCCACCACAAGAATGTGTGAGCCTAATTGTGGGAGAAGTAGAGCTGGGGAATCAAGAGAGACAGATTCCTGATGATCTGAGTACTTCCTGATAACCATCTTTACCTAAAGGAAAAGGGAACTGCTATAGAAGGATCCCAGAAGTCAGACAGAGCAGACTGTATACCATCAGAATTTATACATTTCCTTTATGTTTTTCTTTTTGCTCAAGCTAGTTTGAATTGGATTTTTACAATTCATATCTGAAAGAATTCTGATTAATTCAATTGATAAATATTTTGTGATTGCTCGATGGAGTAGGATTTGCTAAGCAAAAAAGAAATGGGAGAAATTTCAAAGGAAGAGATATAAAGATTTCACTGATGTCAGTAGATGAAAGTCACTGTGATGCTTCCCATAAGACCCTTGAAATTAGGAAAATAAGATTGCTCTGTGTGAATTAAACCAAGAAATCAATGCCTAATGAATAAAAATTAAGATAAGTCACACTAAAGCTAGAATGTGGATTTTGTTCTGGTGGTATAGTCTTTGGAATTAAAAAGGAGATCTATGGCTTCCTCTTTATCAGGCCTGGCATTGTGAAGGGTTAGTTGGAAAGCCTTACCAAACATCTTCATGGAAATTTTCTTTCTTTTTTTTTTTTGATCCAAAAAATCAGACCCAGCTCATCTTGTAACCGAGCGGGACCCTATGGGGCCTTCCCAGAACAGACTACCTCAGCACCATGTCCTCCACCTGCCTCTTGTCTGCAGAAAAACCGTAGCCTCCTAGGCCTTCCCTGAGTTCCAAAGAGTAAATTTAATCAGAGAAGTGAGAAAATGCAGTAAGAAAAGAGAACAGTCAAACAAGTCAAAATAATACTTTAGCCATTAAACAAAGTCAAGGACTTTTAGTTCCTCTTCAAGGGCTATAGATAGTATTCCGAACCATGTCCTTTGAGTTGCTTTGAAGATACTGAAACGACTTCACCAAGTGGGAGCAGTTAACCGTATGCTGCCTACAAGCACATATGTAAACCCCAGACCAGTTGGAACCAGGGGGTTGATGATGTTGATTCCTGATTACCTCACCACCAACCAATCAGAAGAATGTCCACGAGCTGATCACACACCTCACAACACCCCTCTCTCACCCTATCTTTAAAAAACTTTCCTTGCAAGCCTTCAGGGAGCTTGGGTCTTTTAAGCACTAGCTGCCCTGGACTCCCTGCTTGTTGCCTGCAATAAACGCTGCACTTTCTTTCACCACAGCCCGGTGTCAGTAGGTTGGCTTTTCTGCACACAGGCAAGTGGACCCAAGTTTGGTTCAGTAACTATTTGACCCAAATATCATTCCAGTAGTTGCACTGTGTTCCCTTTTGTGCTATAAGATGAGATATTTAATTTGTAAAATTCTGTGTAGAATGCTGAAACTCAGAGAGAGAGAGAAAAGGAGAGAGATTCCTGTAAGATGTTGCAAATCTGCCAGGGCTCCAAGACCCATGTGAAGGGAAGAGAGGTTTTCAGTGAGCTGAAAGCATTGTACTTTAATTATAAAATTGCAGGTTAAATAAGCTAACAAAAAGGACAGGAAATTAAGACAGAGGTTGTTTGGGAACCAAAGGATTTCTCCAGTTGCTGTAGCAGATGCTGGATTTCCTGCTGAATTACCTCAGAGAGGTCTGCATTCTGGAAAGTCAGATCTCTTGAATAAACTCAGGAATTCCATCCTATGGATTTTTAAGATACATACCAACACATAAAATGGTTTGATTACATTCTGGGAAAACAAAGTTCAACTTGGCCAATCAAATATTTGGTCTATAAGATATTGATTTAATTGATAAAAAATAAAATATAACTATTTCATTTCATTATTTTAATGTCACATACAGTTCATATCTTTGGTCCCTGAACCCTAGTAATTCAATAAATTTTGTAAACAAACAAATAAAAAGTAAAATTGTCTCAATTTTCCTACCAAACCTCAGTGAGTTTGCTTCATCAAGTTTGCAGTTGGTTTTACAGAATTAACTACTCCAGTAAGTCAAAATGCTTTATTCAGTCATTTTGTGTTACACTAGCTAACTTTTAAGATAAATGGCTGTAGCACTGCATTGAAATGAAAATAAGAGCAATAGGAATTTTTTCCTGGAAAAGAAAAATACTGAGAAATGTCTACTATTAATTGCTTTTAGTTTGTAATGCGAAGAGAAAAACACACAGGTAACATACCAGAAAAGGATGTATTTCTATCCTGTGTAAATTATTACACTGGATTTTGAAAATGTTTTACAGCTTTAATATGCTGGTTGAGAAACCATTTTTAGAACTTGCAAATAGAGCAGGTTTACCATTCTTCAGACTCTCTTTACTCTTTGAAGTCTGCACAGTGGCCATATCAAGTGCCCACAGCATTACGTTGGCAGTGTGCTTTCTCTGACCCCTGGGGACTTTTGCAATAGTGTTATTGACCCTTTGATATCTACACTCAAATTTTTTGATCTTGAAAGTAGAAAAATAAATATATTTGCTTATTTCTAAAACCATTTTCACACAAAAAGTCTGTATTCACCTGTTGTTTATTTCCTTGAATGGTTTTGTTTTCTATTGAATCTTTTCTATTTACAAAGTATAATAGAATCTAACAACTGTGTTATGATCTTTTGAGTTTCCTTTAGCACCCCAGTTAATTGACCACCAGCAATAGTAAGATATTTATGCAGTGATAGATAAGCATCCAGAAAGTAAAATCAAAGAATCTGCTTAGGTAAGAAATGTTAACAAAACAGTATTTGAAACAGCAAGTAGGTGGAAGCCCAGCAGGAAGCTGGTGGTCAGAGGCAGCCTGGAAACTACATTAATGAACATCCAGTTTGAACCTGAGAGGACAGTGTCAGCTACTTACTCCATCCTGCTCTGAGAAGATTAGTGCTCTACAGGGAAGCCCAGGAAATCAGGGTGGATTAGTGCCAAATTAAATGAAAACAAAATACACCCACAGAAGGAGTATTCTTTTCATCACTTTAGAGAATCCTTCCATTTCATAAACTGCACAGAATTAATGAGTTAAGTTTGCAGAAGCATTTGCCATAAATGCTTAAGATTAACTGCAAAAGATGTCTAGAATTCAAGCAGAATTGTGATGTACTAACAAAAACTTATTTCCAAATGGTACAAATAATAACCCTCATGCAAATGTAGAATGAACATGTCTAAAATTTATTTGACTTATTAATTGATGAAGGATCCGTATGATAGTCAATGTGATTCAAAGGGCATTTTAAGAACTAGATATTTATAGGCTATTTGATAAAAGAATTTTAGGAAGAATTATTGGGTTAGATTAAAAAAACTGGTAAATGTTATACTGTTCACATTTAGGGTTAACTTTCTTACAATAGAAATGATTTGTACTTCTGCCATATGAAATCTCTAAGTTCACATGTAACTTCACAGTCTTAACTCTTAATAAATAATAAATATAAATGTCAAACAACAGTACATTCTCTTAAAGAATTAACTGTTAGGTGATTCAGTTAAACAATGCTTCAATGTGACATTGAAAAGATATGCAAGCATTCTTTGGCCTTATTTATATGTTATTTATATGTTTTTGGATACTGTTTCCTAACAACACTAAGCAGATAGGCAGGAAATAAGTCTTTGTATTTATAACAAAGATGTGCCATTACCTCCTCAATGTGTAATAGCCATAAATTTTCCTGTTATGCCAACTAATTGTTTTAAAATACTGATCCTGGGACTTCTGTTGTGGCGCAGTGGTTAAGAACCCGCCTGCCAATTCAGGGGACACAGGTTTGAGCCCTGATCTGGGAAGATCCCACATGCCTCGGAGCAACTAAGCCTGTGCATAACTACTGAGCCTGCGTTCCCATGAGCCACAGCTACTGAGACTGAGAACCACAACTACTGAAGCCCATGCACCACAACTACCAAAGCCTGTGGTTTCTATGGCCTGCATGCTGCAACTACTGAGCTTGCATGCCACAACTACTGAAGCCTGCGCACCTAGAGCCCGTGATCTGCAACAAGAGAAACCACCACAATGAGAAGTCCACGCACCGCAACAAAGAGTAGCCAATGCTCACCGCAACTAGAGAAATTCCATGTGCAGCAATGAAGATCCAAACACAGCCAATAAATAAATAAATAAATAAATAAACAAAAATCAAAAACATAAAATACTGATCCTATTTGTCATTTAGTTCTTGCCTAAAATATTTTATAGTTCTTTGAGGGGAACTTAGCTTTCTCAGTTAATAATATGTAAAATCTTCAAGGGCACACAGATGAACTTGCTGTTAGAATATCAAAAACAGACCATGTGATTTCAGATCAAAGACAAGGACTAGCTAGATATTAGAATTTTCTCTTCCGGTTTGGTGGATGTAGTAGGAAGAATAAGAATTGGAGAAACACTGGAGAAAAATTATATTATTGGAACTCAAAGAACTTGGTGAAATCTCGTTCTCTGATTTCAATTTGGATTGGTTATTATAACTTCTAATAGTTAATAAAATTTTCCAAGTTTCTGTGAACTAGACAGTCTCTGCTTTCTCTAATTTTACTTTAGGTCCTATGAGGCTATGGCTAGTATAGAGAGAAATTCAGGGACAAATTATATCCAGATACTGATTGACAAAGTTGTCTTGTGTAGCCGATTAACTTAAAGATTTTCTCAAGAAATTATCAATCTCACCTTTGAATCTCACTGGGATTAAACATGACAATAAGTCTGGCAGTTCAATCTTTATTTTAAAAAAAATCATCAATAATCCTTGTTCTCATGCTATTGAAAACAATATAAATATACATGACTTTTGCCTTTATAAAGTTGACATTTGGCAGCCATGGTACAGGCAAAAAATTTCAGGACCTGCATAAGAAATATGTAAATCAAGATAACTCTTTGTTGTGTCTGTATAGGTAACTGATGAATTAGAATTTTACATATTGTTATGTAAAAATGACTTTTTAAACTTTTAAAAAATACATTCATGGATATGAAGCAATATTTTATATCCCAGAAGTACTTTATTAATTCTTAGTCTCTTCCAACAGTCAGTTTCTGTGTGCAGTTGTGAATTTAAGTGTATGTGTGAGAGAGAAACAAAATTTGTTTTGTTTTTTCTTTTGGAAAGTAAAAATCATGGGTGAGGCCAGACTGGGTAATACGGTCAGGAGAGCCAATGTGGTTTGAAAGAATATCTGAGCACCAAGGTCCTTGAACTGTGACCTATGATCTAGAGAGTCTCAAAGGATTGTATGACTAAAATTCTGCCGTGGGAATGTAAAGTCTTGAGAGGCATATGTGAAGAACATAAAGAAGCAAGAAAGGATTAATGTAGCTGCAAAGACTTTAAGAAGTAGCATCACCGAACAACTTTGGTGAAACCAGTAGTTTTGCACATTAAACAGTAGACTTTTAAAAATGCTGAGAGAGGACTTCCTTGGTGGTCCAGTGGCTAAGACACCGTGCTGCCAATGCAGGGGGCCTGGGTTCAACCACTGGTCAGAGAACTAGATCCCACATACTGCAACTAAGAGTTCACATGCTGCAACTAAAGATCCTTCATGCCGCAAATGAAGATCCCACATGCTACAACAAAGATCCTGCATGCTGCAACTAAGAGCCAGTGCAGCCAAATAAATAAATAAATAAATAAAATGCTGAGAGAATCTGGGAAACTGCTATAGCCAGACTCATTCTAGACTCTTTACAGCCAACTTTGTGATGATAATCAGGATTAAAGGAGAAAAAATATCCTAAATAGCTGTTCATTGAGGCTGGCATGGACTTAGAAGGAGAATAAACCAAGTAGGTGACAGGGATGGTTTACTAGTAGACAGAGGTAGGTGGGTGACATGGTGTTGAAAGAGAAGGAGAAGGACCTGAAACAAGAGGTAAAACCAATAGATGAGATCTGATTAGACTTATAAATGAGTGATAAAGAAGTTAGACCAAATGACCATGTCCTGAACATGGGGTTGACCATAAACTCAGATACTAGAGGCGTTCTAAAGGAAGAGATATCAATCAGTCTGAAGTATTTGGGGAATGGCTCACTGGGGTGGGCTTATATCTTCAGGTTTTAAAATTGTTAGGACTTTACTAGGTTGAATAGGGGAACTACTACAAAACAACTAATACTGAAAACTTGTTAAAAACAGCTAGTAGCTACGAAAAGCAACAAACTTGCCAAATTAAAAAAAAAAAACACATGCATGAGAAAATAGAAAAGTGTAAAATAAGATTTTTTTCTCAGCTCTGCTGCACATCTCTTTGCTTCTATTAAGTAGGTCTATCGTACTCGCAGTGGGGTGCCCTTCAGAGACAAGGACATTTTTCAAATGTCAAAAAAATCTTCTAATCTGATTGCTAAGCATGCCATGATTAATGTAAAGAAAGGTCAAGTTCAATAACACATACGAAAAAGGAGAGTCTGAGATTTGATCTAAATGATGGCTATAAGCATCAATTAGTCAAACAATCCCAATCATAACTATTGGTTTAGACTGTGGAATAGCTGCCCTTCAAGGTATTTTCACTTTACAGTGGTTATTTCAGACCTTTAAGAACTGTTAAGGACATTGATGGTGGATGGTATTACATTTTTTAAATTCCCAAGGAGATTGAGGAATACAGTCAGAAAAGCTATGACGAGTCTGTTATTTGGATCTTTTTTTCTTTTTTAAATAGTTTATTTATTTATTTGACTGCACCAGCTCTGAGTTGCGGCCTGTGGGATCTAGTTCCCTGACCAAGGATTGAACCTGGCCCCCTTCTTTGGGAGTGCAGAGACTTAACCACTGGACCACCAGGGAAGTCCCTGTTATTTGGATCTTAAGTGTGGTGGAAAATAACACATTTTTCCTGCAATAAAAGCCCTACTAAGAAGCTTGAATCTATTATGTTAACTAATGAAAGAAGTACTTAATGAAGTTTTAGTTAGGGTTTTAAACTAATTAAATATTGAGAATTAAAGTACACTTAGAGAATTCTAATTCCTAAAATTATCCCCATATAAATGACAAAAATATGTAAACAAATACAAATAATTTATGAGTCCTGCATGATATGACCATATTCCTACCTAAGAATTTCAGATTAAACAGATTTACCAGGAAAGATCAGGAAAAATAACACTATCTTGTGGGTGAGAGGTTCTTTTTTTTAATGAATTTTAATTATTTCCCCAGACTTTAATGTTATCTGTTATGAAAGATGAAAGCTAAAGTTTATTTTCTCATTAGCTTCATTATTGTCACTGGCAGACATTGATTCTCTCCTTACCTGGGCCTTCACTTCAGAAATATGTAGAAATAGGGCCTCCCTGGTGGCGCAGTGGTTAAGAGTCCGCCTGCCGATGCAGGGGATACGGGTTCGTGCCCCGGTCTGGGAGGATCCCATATGCCGCGGAGCGGCTGGGCCCGTGAGCCATGGCCGCTGGGCCTGCGCGTCCGGAGCCTGTGCTCCGCAACGGGAGAGGCCACAACAGTAAGAGGCCCGCGTACCACAAAAAGAAAAAAAAAAAAAAAAAAAAAAAAAGAAATATGTAGAAACAATATGAACGTAGTAGTCATATTCCAGTGGGGGGGGGGAATTCTTTTTGTCCATCAACCATCTCTTAAATTTCTTGATTTTCAATCAGACCAACTGAGTGTCTATTTAAAACTTTAAATAGCATGAAACAAAATTAAATTCAAGGCAAACTGAATGATATAGAAGGTACCACTTTATAACTGTAACTTGCAAATCCACAATGAGGACATAGTTTGTCATGAATATTTGAATATTATAGCACCAAAATACCGAAAGCCATATCTTCAAGAATTACATGAATAGAAAGATAATAATAAATACAGAAATGTACCTCTTTTCCCTCATGTTAGATTGCATAGAAAATAGTATAAGTAAGAATAGAGGGTTTTTAACAAAAGAATTAATAAAGTTGGATGAATATAGATCTATAGATATATGTAGTTAAAGAAAGGAATTCAACCATGGAACAGTTATAAAAATGGACTACATATTAAACTCAAAGAAAAAGTCATTTAATTCCAAATTTGAAATAGTATAGACTGCATTATCAGATGATAATATAATTCAACTGGAAATCAAGAGCAAAAATAGAAGCCAAAGAAAATCTCCAACTATCTCAGGTCAGCTCTGAAGGGGTTACCCTTCTGGGAATCACACAGTGTTCACACCTTGCTCCTATTGTTAAGCTTCAGAAGCCCAAGGATTTCTTTAGGTAGAACAGTCACAGGCTGCTCCTTGACAGATTTTTTGGCAACTGTTTCCTTAAAATCCTAGAAGGCATCAGGACTATTTGATTCTGGTCAATTTCAGAAGAGAGTAAACTATTTCCAAAGACAAAGATCTTAAACCTCAGTTTCCCTGGTGATCCAGTGGCTAAGACCCTGTGCTCCCAAAGCAGGAGGCCAGGTTCAATCCTTGGTCAGGGGACTAGATTCCACTTGCCACAACTAAAAGATTCTGCATGCCACAATGAAGATCCCATGTGCTGCAACTAAGACCTGGCACAGCCAAATAAATAAATAAATATTTTTTAAAAAAGAGAGAGAGAGAGAGAGATCTTAAACCTAAGGAATCTTATCTATTGGTCACTGGTCTTTTTCCCTACCCATTGGTTAATTTGGAAAACAACCACAATTAAGAAAACACCTCCTTTAATCCAGTCCTTGTCTGATTGTGCACTCCCCTTGTTTGTCAGGGAAAGCTTACAAGAGACATTTTGGAGAAATCCCTGGAACTTCAGCGTTGTCAATCTCATGCTTGCTAATTTTACTGCTTCAATACTGTATAGGATAGATTAGGGTTCACATAACAGAAATCATTGCAGCTAGGTTAAGTAGAAAAGGATTTAACAGAAGGAATTTGGTGCTTTCAAAATCACTGGGAGAGCTGGAGCTGGGTCTGGCAGGCTCTAGGCTGTACTTCTATAGGAATGACTCAGAACTGGCCCTCGCAAAGCTGCTGCTTCTGCTGCTGTCAGGAAGTTGGAGCACTGGAAGTCACCTTTACAGTAGTTAGGATCCTGCTGTTTTACCTCAAATGCAGCCAGCCTTAAGAACCTACTTGCTTTTCAACACTTACCAAAAAGATAACTAATTAAAATATCAAAAATATTATGGTATGTTTTTGTTAAGTAATTGTTGCATTCGAAATTAGGTACCTCCTTCCCTGCAACTATGAAGACTTCACTATAAATAGTAGTCATGTAACCCTTACCAAATGACAGCAAAATACTTCAATAATTAACAAGATTAAAAAGCACCATTGCTTTGGTTCATCATACTTATTTTTCCCGTGAGATGCAGTGCAGTTGTGTGGTTAAGCAAAAAGTGTTGCTGTCATACAACAAGAGTTCAAACTCTAGTATTAACTGTGAAAGCCTGGGGCAATTTAATGATGCTAAGTTTTAATTTCCTCACCTGTAAAATGGGAATGATAATAATATGACTACTGATAGAGACATTATGCAACTTAAGTGAAATAGTGTACTGAAGTACTTAAAACATCACCTAGCACATAGTAAGCCCTCAGTGATGGTGAGACAGGTTTTACTACCACCACCTTGCTACTTTTTGTTCTCTCGTTTTTCAAGTACACTACCTCTTTAAGTCATAATCTCACATGTGTCACCATTATGCTAGCGGCAATTGACTTCCTACATCCCCAAATCCACTGATCTTTATTCAGCCCACATTCATCTTGGTTTCTCTGCTGCCTTTGACATTGTTCATCATTCTCATCCATTCTCACACCATTGAAACTGATGGCATATACCAGCTTTCATGCTTTCCCCCCAGTTCCACCCTGCATGCTCAATCTGTCACAGTAACTACAGCAATATTTGTGGTCATCTTTTTCTTTTTCATCTATCATCCCAGTGCTAGTCCTCATTATCTTATGCCTGTGCAAATTTTTTATTCACTTGCTGATGGCTGACTTTTTTTCATTATCTCTGCTTCAATTCATTTTGTGTACCAACTGACAAATGAATATCTTTAAAATACTGATTATGTCATTCTTGTGCTCAGAAATTTTCAGTGACTTTCAATTGCCTACCAAATGAAGTTCAAACACATTGGTCTAGTTATCAAAACACTTCTCATTCATCTCCTAACATGCCTTTAAGCCTCCTATCCAGTAATTTCTGAAATGTGGCACTCATCACATACTATGCTTCTATTGAGGCTTTTCTCCTCATAGAAATTTCCCTGGAATGCCCTCTTCCCAGCCATTTCCATCTCCTGAATTCTTATTTATCCCTTTAACCCTGGTTAAAATGCTTTCTTCCCTAGGATAACCCCAATTAGGAGCAATCAATCTCTCCCTTTTCACAACATTAAAATTGATATTCATCATTGGGTGCATCGCATGCATGTTAGAGCCAATTTTTTGTAACATCACCTAACTGGTATATTATACCAGGGTCAGAAAACTTCCTTAAAGGCCAGATAGTAAATGTGTAAGTAAATATGGCTTAAGGACCATATGGTCTTTGTCACAATTATTCAACTCTGCCTCTTTAGTGAGAAAGTAGCTGTAGACCGCTTATGTAAACAAATGGGCATGGCCATTTTCCAATAACACTTTATTTACAAAACAAAAACAGTTGGCCAGCCCAAGGGTTGTAGTTTGTTGATCACTGCACTAGACCATCAACTTCTGAAATGCTAGAACCACGTTATTTTTTTATTTTTTTAATTTTGCGGTACGCGCGCCTCTCACTGCTGTGGCCTCTCCCGTTGCGGGGCACAGGCTCCGGACGCGCAGGCTCAGCGGCCATGGCTCACGGGCCCAGTCGCTCCGCGGAACGTGGGATCCTCCCGGGCCCGGGCACTAACCCGTGTCCCCTGCATCGGCAGGCGGACTCTCAACCACTGTGCCACCAGGGAAGCCCTATGCAAATGCTTTTATGCACATTATTTATAATCATTGCAGTGACTTTAAAAACTAAGTATTGCTATATTCCTTTTGCAGATGAGGGAACTGAGGTGCTTACCACAAAGTGAAATTCTTATTTTTACATATTTGTTTACATATGTGGTTGAAGCTCTCTCTAAAAGGAAACTATAAAAACGAAGAACAAGTCTGTCTCCTTTGTTATTGTTTCTGGCACAGAATAGATATTCAACAAGTGTTTATTTAATCAATTAGTGAGGGAATTAAGCACAGAGTAGCTAACACATTTGTCCAAGGTCACACAAACAGTAAATAATAGAACAGGAATTCAAATTTACATTTTCCTTTTTTCAGTAGTCCTTCATTTTTTCCAAGCAAATATTTCTTGAAAACCCACCATATGTCATAGGCTGTGAGCTTTTAACCATACAGAACTGCCTATCATATTGTATACAATAATAGCCAACACTTATAGAGCATTACTATGTGCCAGGCTCTGTTCTGAGTACTTTATAAGTATCAACTTATTAACAATCCTGTAAGGTAGGTATTATTATTATCACCTCTAGATATAAAATTTAGGTACAGAAAGCTTAAGCAACTCACAATATCTAGTAAGTGGTATAATCCAGGGCTTTTTAAAACATTCACTTTATTGCCTTTTGATAAGTAGTTTCTAAATACTGATAAACATTGATTTTTCTCCTTACCTCTTCTTTTGACTAGTCAATAGATTATGTCTTAAAATAAGCTGCCTTTCATAGCACTAAGATCCGTGTTTCCTGAAAACCACTCTCCCCTAAAATTAAATTTTAATTCTGATCATACAGAACATCTCATTTTCACCTTTTCATTTGCTTGTACTTCTTCCCCAATCTGGAATACCTCCCATTTTCTCTGTCACTTTAAACTCTCTCGAGGTAGGGAGATATATATATATTTTTTCAAGTTTAATAACACCATCTCCTAGAAGACAGAAAATGTTCACTTAACCTTTAAACTATACCTGAATTCAATTCAGTAACTAGCATTCCTGGAATGAATTAGCCTGTGGGTCATACCCTAATGTTTGAAATCTTACAAAAATCTTCCATTTCACTTAATATTGAGCTAGTAATATGTATAACACTCTGCATCCAGTTTTTGTCTTTTTACACATTATATATCAAGTTTCTCATTATGCATCAAGTGAGACATTAGCCATATTTTAACTTCCCTTTCAGGTATTTAAACATGCCTTTCTTCCATCTCTGGGTAGTGACTTGGCTAAGAGCAGGGACTATGACTGATCCATCACAGTATTTTGCATAAAGCGTGCTCCTAGACACTTGTGAAATGACTGGATGAATAGGTATACATGTGCATATGCAACATCTACTTCATCTTCTAATTAGAACTCATCTTAAATTGACCTCCTAAATACTTCTCAGACTGCTGTTCCTGTCCTTATTTCACCACAACTGCTGTGGTTCAGGCCCCCAGAGGCTTTCAACAACATTCTTAGCACAGCAATGGGCCCAGCTTCCTTACACTTCATCTCACCCAACTTCTCAGTTCATCCTACTCTTTGCTGCCAAACTGGGAAATTTGGTTTCATTATGGATTATATAGTTGTCCACAGGTTCCATGATTCAACCAACTGCCAATTAAAAATATTTTTTAAATTTCCAGAAAGTTCCAAAAAGCAAAACTTGAATTTGCCACATTCTGGCAACTATGTACATAACATTTACATTTTATTTACAACATTTACATAGCATTTACACTGTATTAGGCATTATAACTAATGTAGAGTTGATTTAAAGTATATGGGAGGATGTGCATAGGTTATAAACAAATACTATGCCATTTTACATAAGGGACTTGAGCATCTGTGGATTTGGGTATCTCAAGGAGGAAGGGGTGGTCCTGGAACCAATTCCCTGTGGATAGAAAGGGAAGATTGTATACTCTTCAGTGTCCTCCCTGCCATACTGTAGATGTAGGTCAAAGCTCCTTCCACCTGCATATAGCCCTCCTTGCCCAGCTGTCCTGCTCACATACATTCTGTATCCAGTTACACTGAGTACAGTACTTGAAATTTCTGGAACACACCACAGTCTTCTACTCAACCATGACTGTGGACATATATTTCCTGCTGAATGGAATACCCTTTTTCCCCTTCTGTGTGAGATGCACTTTTCTCCCAGTGTGGCACACTTTCTTGACTTTTAAGACTTAAATATCACTTACCCCATGAAGCCTTTTGCCATGCCAAAAACTAAAATTTGTTCTCTCTCCTCTGCTCCTGTGGCAACCTTTTTTTTTAAATTCTGAATATAATGTGTTCGTATAGCTATTTTCCCCATTGAAATGGAAAATCTTTGAGAGTAGCAACCTTCAAACACCTGTAGCCTTGTCACAATGCTGCCATAAAGTCAAGCCAGCAATAAATACTTTTCAATGAATGATTTAACTAATCAATCAATAAATTCATGCTGATGTTAAAGAGGTTAAATATATGCTATAGAGATAAGAATCATTCAATACAAAATTTTGGAACTATAACATGATAAAAAGATTTTGAGTATAGCATTCATTAAAATCATGGTATGTGGTTATATATGCATATCCTCATAACTTTATTTGGAAAGAAAATGTCATCAGTAAGTGATTAAATTGCTTAATCAAATAATATCTGGCATTTGAAAATGGATAACCTGCCAATTGAGTTGTAAGAAGTTTCTAATTAAAAATGGATATATAAAGGAAACTGTGTTGTTTTTTGATGGCTACAGTATAAAAATTAATTATATAGTTATATTAAATGTACCATGAGTATATTAATTTTCCTAAATGATATTTAGTTGTTGGTCTCAGGTTTTCCTATTAAATTACTGCTAATTGCAAATTTGAAGAGTATTTACTTTAATGTTGAGGACAATATCAAAAAATCTTATTTCAAAAGAAAAATCTACGTTAAAAATGGAAAGTATTCCTATGTGACTGATGCGACCAGTAGAATAACGTTCTAGTATACCACCCCTACCTGCCCCCGTCCCGATTACACAGTTTACAATGTTTGTGTGAGGGAAACTGCAAGCGAATAAAGTATCTACTTTTATCAACCAAATCAAAGGAAATTTCTGGTTTATTTTATTGCCAGTATCACAGGAATTTGAGGCACCTTTCAGTTACTTAGTGGGACATTTGATCAGAAACAATCTTAGAAGACTATCATATTATCGATCTTTTCAGAAGGAAAAGTTTGGCATAGGGTGTGAGTAAAAGGTATCAAGATACCAATCTTTCAAGAACACTTTTCCTCAAGTGGCTCCGGGGTCTGTTTAGAAGCCAAAATGCTTCTGCCTTAGATAGTGGAGTAGGGGTTCATGTTGATGCAGAACCAGAGTTTTCCAGGGAAAATTATGATGCTTGAGCAAAATAAATAAAATACAGTCATACTAATAAATAAAGTAGAAAGGAATAGTCAAGTGTGGTACATTTTTTTTTAACAACTGGTAAGTGTTCTCTGGCAAAAATATAATATTTAGAGCATAGGACTGAATTATTCACCTAGTAGGTGTTCAATAGCCACTGGTTGAATGAATGAGTATTGCAATTCAAGTTGTAAACATCTGTTGAAATAAAGCTCTCTCTTACAAAAAGAAGTGAAGACTCCAAGTTGGAGAATATCCAATTTTAGGATGGTGGAGTTATGCCCAATGCATGCAAACTAGCCTGTCCAGAAGTCCCCAGTGAAGCCTCTCACAACTTTTAGCTTAAATACTCATAAGGAACAAGAAAAAATAAATAAACTTTAAAAAAAAGTCTTTGATTTTCATGGTATTTATTGACAGAACCCAGGAGGTATTATAAGAGATCATAATGATTCTGGTTTCAGCAACTAATTGATGGTCAACAGACACTTTATCTCATGAAAGAAAGTCCCTCTCTCTGCTTAAAATAAAATTGGAAAATAATGTATCTCTCTGTCTACCCCTTTTGTAAGAGAACCAAGATATGTACAAACCATAATATTTTACAGCTGCCTCTCCACCTTGGAAAGGCCACTGGCTCCATGAGGACCAAGTATGTTTATTTTAGTTCACCACTGCATTGACAGTAACTAGAACAGTGTCTGGTACCCAGTTTTGTATTTAATAATTATATTTCAAATGAATGAGTTGTTGAAAGGTATTTTTTTAAGGATTATTTCTCTAATTCTAACTTCTCCACTTCTCTGTCTCTTGCCTACCCATTCTTATCTAATCATTTGGTAACTGCAACCCCTAAGGGACAACACATTTTATTCTGAGAAATGTGGACCCCACAAAGAAGTTCTGAAGAACTTATTAGTACAAATTAGATAATGTAGTTTTCTTTATACATCACCAATTAACCAGGCAAAATGGCTGGGAGAATATCCAACTTTAGGATGGCAAAATTATGTCCAAAGAATTTCAAGTAAACTACAAATTTTACCTGAGGAAATGCACATTCATCTGTCTGCTAAGCAGTGGGGTGCTACATTAAACTGTGTTTATGGTGCTGTGTTTATCACTTGTTCTGGAGGTAGGGTGTGAGTCCTAATTTGTGGCCTTTGTTGATTTCTATGGCATATTTTAAGACCCTATGACTCAAGGCAGAGTTATGGAGCTGGCTCCAAGGCACCACTACCTCCAGGTATTTATACCTCAATAACAAATGCTTATACAACAAACAAACAAAATAGTGATATAATAAATAAAATAAAATAATAAAAATAAACAATAAAAAACTGTTCCTCACTAATTGCTAAGTACTACAAAAGTCCTTTATTTGCTGCCTATCTATTCATGTATTATAGTACTTATTATTTTTATTTTTTATTTTGAAAATGCTGTGTCCATAGCAGATGGTAATTTACTTAAAAGCAGAAAATTACTTCAGTTATTTATTCAACAAATATTTTTTATCAACTGTATGAATTCTCTATAGTATACAACATATATACTTAACCATAGAATGGGATTGAAAAAAAGCTTTATTTAAAAAACTAAATTCTCTCTGGATTCTCTGTAGTCCTGTCAGCTTCCCAGTGTCCTCCCTGACTGATACATCCTTGTGTCTAATGCATTCTCATGTAGTATTTGTTGCCTATACAACTCACATGAAGTTTAATTTTTTATGTATCTTTACATATAGTTACAGTTAAATAACCCATATCCAAAATAAAGTAAGTTTCTTCTAAGTAGAGATTGGATCTTATTGTTCTGTGTCCTTAGAAGCCAGTGGAGGGTTTTTTATGACCCAATAGTTCTTTTATACCTCCTTTGGTTTCTAGCAGACAGATTAGATTCTCAATAAATATTGATTGCATTTAGTGGTATGATTTTCTCAAACTCTTAAATAATTCTTCGTTCAGTTTCTTGATGTAGTTATAAAATTTATATGAAAACTAAACATGTCACTGTTTTAAAATAATGAATAAAAGTTATAGTTACTTCTCCATTTTAAAAACTATATATCCAAAGTATATTAATGTTTGGTATCAATGATAAAAATGTTTTCCTGACTAACCACTGGATATAAATCAAACCATATTGCCAGATAATGAGAGAAAAATATATATTACATTAATAAATCATTGAAATAAAGTTGTTAGCCTTTCTGTTGAACATATTTCCATGCTAACAGAAGATATTCCTTGAATATCTCCACATGTGCTTTATAATTAGGGGAAAAAAAACCTGATTCCAACAAAACCTTTTAGGTTACAACTATATTAACTCTTTCTGTATGTTGCTGAAATAACAAAAGGCTGTTAACCCAAGAATATAAACAAAGAGAAGAGTTAGAACTAAAGCACTTTTTGACTTTCCATCCAGATATAAGATACCTTGAAAACACAGCTACTCCTAAAGAACAAGTCTCTGCAGTAACTTTTTTAAATTATAAAAAAACTGGAAAACAGAAAGGCAAGTGTAAACTGACTGTATGTTAGGTAATCTATTTTCTTTTCAATGTAATGAATAAAGAAGTAGACATGATCTTAAATTGACAGTGACATAGTCCAGTAAATATACTCACAGGATATCTTATATCCTATCAAGCAGGAACTATAAAACTGCCTTCTCTGAATGTCTTCAATGATTTATTAAATCTCACACTTAATGACATAAGGTGTGACTTTAGAATATGGCATTGGTACAGTATCCAGGCAAGAAAATTCACTTCCCTTTTTTCTCACAATTATTCTGTGGTAGAATATGTATATTTTCCTCCCTAATGAATTGATGTTTCATTTTAATGTAATTTGTATTTGATTTTTGAATAAGTGATACATTTACCTATTCAAAAAAAAGTGTACTGTAGAAAGTCTTCCTACTACTACTATTAGTTTTTCTTTACCCATTCCCTCGTCTAGAAGCATTAAATGTTACATATTTTTAATCTACCCTTCCCTACGTATACACAAACTTTTTTTAATAAATGAAAAGATACCATTCAGTCCTCCTACTTCTTACTATTTTTTTTGAAATGTAACAATATATATCTTAGGAATTGCTCCTTATCAGTGCATAAACTTCTTCCTCATGTTGTTTTTTACAACTCCATAATTTTCTATTGCATAGTTGAAGCCATAATTTATTTAAACAGGTGTTTATTGATGGCCTTTGGGGTTGTCTCAATTTCTTACTAATACAGATCTTCCTTGATTTAGGATGAGATTACATCCTAACAAATTCATCATAAGCTGAAAATATTATACGTCAGGAATTCATTTAATACACTTAACCTACTATGATGGCTTGGCCTGCCTACCTTAAATGTGCTCAAAACACATTAGCCTACATTTGGGCAAAATCATCTAACACAAAGCTTATTTTATAATAAGTGTTGAATATCTGATATAGTTTATTGAATAGTGTATTGAAAATGGAAAACAGAATAGCTGTATGGGTACAGAATGGTTGTAAGTGAATCAGTTTTTTACCCTTGTGGCTGTATGGCTGACTGGAAGCTTTGTCATACTGCCACTGTCCAGCATCATGAGATGGCTAGCCTGAGAAATGATCAAAATTCAAAATTCAAAATACCATTTCTACTGAATGCATATCATTTTTCCACTGTTGTAAAGTCAAAAAATTTCAAGTCAAACCATTATAAGTCAGACACCGTTTGTACAAACAATGCTGAAATGAATAACTTTGAACATACATCATTTTGTTTATGTGAGAGAGTATCTGAAGAGTATATTCTTTGGAGTAGATTTGTAGGGAATAGGAATGTGTGCATTTGTAGTTTTGATTTTTTTTTTTTTTTTTTTTCTTTTTGCTGTATGTGGGCCTCTCACTGTTGTGGTCTCTCCCGTTGCGGAGCACAGGCTCCGGATGCACAGGCCCAGCGGCCATGGCTCACGGGCCCAGCCGCTCCGCGGCATATGGGATCCTCCCAGACCGGGGCACGAACCCGTATCCCCTGCATCGGCAGGCGGACTCTTAACCACTGCGCCACCAGGGAGGCCCTGTAGTTTTGATTTTTGATGCAATAAAAATTGTCTTCCATGGAGTTTGCACTAATTTACATTCTTACTATCACTGCAAGAGAGTATTTTCTTCTTCTTCCCTAGTCAAAATACTTTTAATGTTTCTGCCATTTTCATAGGTGAAAAGCATAACTTCACTTTTTAAAGTGAAGAATGACACATGTACAGAAAAATGTACAAAATCACAACTGGATCAATGAATTTTCACAAGCTGAACAATTCCATGTAAGATAAGAGAAAGAAATTAATGATTAAAAAATAAAAATGTGAAGATAAAACACAATTGTACTTAACAATAGTAAAAAGTATATGTCCCTTTGGCCAGAGAGGATCAGTTGAAAATGTTTTATAAATGAGAAAATTCAGTCTGCCTACCAAAATAGCATAAAGAAATCAATAGCTTTTACATATACAGAAAAAAGAAGGATTTAAAAGATATAATGAAAAAATATGTCTATTCACAATACCAATAAAACAATTAAAAATAAAATTAGGAAAATATATTTTTAAATATATAGGAAAATCTATACTAAAAAGTAATTGTTACTGAGGGAAGCCAAAAGATTTAGAGAAACAGAAGGCATAGAGTTTTGAATAAGAAAATTTAAAGTTGTGTGTTCTTAGGCTAATCAAAAAGTAATGCAAAAACAATAATAAAATGCAATACTAGTAGCATTTTTATTTTTTAATCATTAATTTCTTCTTTTTGTTTTAAGTGAACATATATAGTAAATACAACATAACTTGTTGACACACTAAGTATTTTACAGCGTAGCTTTGGTCTACTTGATTAGCCACGGAATGAGAAAGATGAATTTTAGAACTACTGGATTTTGGTTTTAGTTCTTCTTGTAACTTTCATAATTAATGCTTTATTAATAAGATCTTAGTTAGCACTTAGATATTAATACTCATAGCTTATTTGTGAATTGAGTTCTTATAATTACAAAGTGACTCTTTTCTCATTTAATGTTTGTTTTCTCCTGAATTCAACCTTGTCTAAGATTATGGTAGTGATCCTCTTTCCTTTTGTCTACATTTACCCCATATAACTTTCTCCACCCCCGACTCTCTCTCTCTCTGTGTTTATGTGCATGTTTATGTGTTTGTATGTGTGTTTTCAATTTTATATTGTTTCTTGAATATAACAGATCTAGATTTTGTATTAGGATCAAGTCATATGTAATCTTTTTGCTTTGTTTAGGATACTTGTATCTTCTGTTATTGTTCAATGTTTCTTTTTGCTTCTAATGGTTAACTTTAAATGTATATTTCTGTATAATACCTTGATTTTCTACTTCTTTAGATACTATCTATTGATTTCTCACCTTAACAAATGACATCATAATTCTATCTTCCTCTCCTTTCCACTCTCTTCCCTTTCCTCTCTTCCCTTTTCTCTTTGCAGATTATCTTATTTTTCTTAGCATTTTTCTTTGTTTAATTAAGTATGTTTGTACTGGATATTCTCCACTTATTTCTCAAGAACCATTATCTGTAATTCTCCATTCTACTCTGTGACCTGAAAGGCTGACACATACGGTATGGGCTGAATCAAAAGTTTCTGTTACTTTCTGGCTTCCAAATGCATCAGTCATTGGAAACCCCTGTTGAGTGACCCTATACTATCTAATAGGTTCTCCCTTACCTTCACATCTGTAGTAAGAGTTCCTCACTGTTGCTAGTTCCTGAGAATTTTACCATTTCTAGCTGGTTTCCTTTAACTTTGCCAGCATTAAAAAAAAAAAATCCACTTGTCAACTCTTCTCAATTATCCCATTCAAGTATGGCATCTGCCTCCTGCAGAGACCATGACTGATACATTATTTTTACCTCTACTTATTGATTTATCAACTTCACATAGTATCTCTGGACCTTTTGTTAATAAATATGAGGAAGTCAGCAGGCTTATATTCCCTCTCATCATCTCTATTCCTTTCACTTTTAGTTTCTTTTTGAAAAATATAATTTCTGTATTGTCTCAGCTTAAACTACTCACATTCCACTTTACAAGCATATTACTTAGTTTATTTAATATTAGACCCACTGTCAAATATTTAGTGTTCACTACCATTTCTTCTGCTATAATGTCCCTGCCATCCTTGGTTATGGAAATTTGTTCTATAGTGCTTTCATTTTTAAGAAAGAGTCATGAGAATAACATCTCTGATTTCTTGCTTCTTACATGTTGAAAATATTGAAAATATTTGTGCCTTCACATTTGAATTATATTTGGCTGAGTACAAAATTCTTAGGGGGAACTCACCAATTCCCCCTCCCCTCAGCTGCTGGTAACATCTATTCTCTTTCTTTCTCAATAAATTTGCCTATTCTAGGTACCTCATATAGGTAGAATCATACAATATTTTCCTTTTTTGTCTAGCTTATTTCACTTAGCACAGTGTTTTCACTTAGCACAATTTCACCTCAATCCATAATGGGTGATGATATTCTTCACTATATCAATTCAGTTTATATCCATGTTGCAGCAGGTATCAGAATTTCATTCCTTCTTATGGTTGAATAATATTATATTGTATGTATACACCACATTTTCTTTATTCATTCAAGTACTGATGGACACTTGAGTTATTTCCACCTTTTAGCTATTATGAATAATGCTGCTATGAACATTGGTGTACAAGTATCTGTTTGAGTCTCTGCTTTCAATTCTTTGGGGTATATGAGTACAGTTGTTGGATTGACATTTTGTTTTTAATCCTCTTTCACTTTTTTTGATGGTCATTGCTTGTGGTAATGCTTCCACATATGTTATTGATTATAGCCATAAGACAGCTCATAGTTTTATTACAGGATATGTTTATGTTTCCAGTTTTTATTTTTCTTGCTAGTTTTGGGTGTTATCTGAGCAGAAAATGTGAGATAATGTTAATTTTATTCTACTACTTTGAACCAGAAGTATTTAATCAGTTCTTACTGTCAATTGATTTGTCCAGAGATGCTTAAAATATCAATGCTAAGTTTATTTCCCTTTCTCATATATATATATATATATGTAAATTAATAATAAAGTTTAGTACTTAAGAAAAATAAATGAGTAACCATTTAGCACCTACTATACTCTGGGCTGGGTGATTGGGGCTTTAAAATTATATATTATTACTTAATTTATCTATTTTAATCATTAAAGTAAGCCTTGGTAAGGTAACTATTACTCCTATTTGTTAGATAGGTTAAAATCTGTAACAGAGAGCTTGAATAATTTTTCAAAGCTACAGATCTAGCAAGCTATCTAACTGAGAGTGTACTCAGATCTTTCTAACGCTATGACTCATATTCTTTTCTCTGTAGCAAACTCCTACCGACTGTAATGGCTAAGTTAGTTTTCAGTAAAATCAAATACCTCAATTTATAGCACCAAAAATGATAAGTATAGGTATTAACCAATTGGAGACTTTTAAATGTAAGTGTATAATCCATTTGGTCCAATTCAGGAGATTATATATATATATTTAAAAACAAACAGAGAAAAACACTGAGAAGAAGCAGGATTTTTGGCTTGGTGTCATCTCAAGAGACTGAACTCCCACTTAAAATAAGAAAAACATAACTTCAACGTTACCTGGTAGTTACCAATTAAAAGATTGACTCAATCTGTCATTCTATTGATCTTTTCATTTCTCCCTAGGTTTCTTAGGTACATCGTAGAAAAATGCTGAATACTGACATACATCTACAGTAAGGGCTAGCAATGCACACATTTGTAAATATCATCTTTGCTATGAAGATTATGCTTATCTTGGCTTAAATAAAATTTTGTCACTCTCTTTTAATGAAGATCATAAATTAATATGTCTAGGTGAAAATACGTTTTCAATTTCAAAGTATATTTGCGTGTTATATATCTTGGATGCCACAAGGTACACTTAACTTAATGAAACTTACACAGCTCTTACAATAAGACTCAACTTATAAGCCACTAAGTTAATATTTATACAGAATTATAAAGAGAACTGTAATTTTAAATATTCTTATTGGTCATTTTTATTATACATTAATTGTTTTTCAGATTTCAGTGTTTTTATGGATCTTAAGAAATACAGTATGTATTTATGTACTGTCTTGTTTCAGAAATAATTTAAAGCAATGTGTAAGTGGATATGTAAAATAAAAAAAAGAAAAGAAGAGTAGGGAGAACCAAAGGAAAAATAAGTGATATATATATATGTATATATATACATAATACATATCAATTATAGATCTTGATATGGTGAAGTACTTTGCCAAGAATATAACCAAAGATATGAACACAAAGAAAAATTTTTGTGAGTTTAAATATATTACAGAAACAATTTTGACACTTTAAAATACTATATATGAAATAAAATTTAAATAAAGTAGGTTGAAATATATATATATTATAGACCAAGTTGTCAAATATCTATAAGGAAAGACTAAATAAATAAGGCAGTTTCAGAAATTCCTAGGTACCTGGCCCAATTGCCAGCTCCTAGTAATCTAATCTCATCTCAATTTATAGTAATACAATTTTTCACATTGTGGATTGACACAGACTGATAATTTTGAGCAAATATATCATGTGAAGGATTGAAAACAAACAAAAACTAAAGAAAATAAAACAAAAGTGGAGGTATGTATTGATAAAATATTCCTCAAGTGAAAATTTGAATTGTGTATTAGGGTAAAATTTGGAAGAAACATAGACGTCTGAAAATAAAATATCATTAGATGGATAAATTATATGTCCAGAGGAGAAGTTGTTGTATAACCACTAAAATGTTTTTGCCAATAATATTTAAAGGTATAGCAATATATTTATTGATAAGTGAATATCTGGTAAAAATGTAGTGTAGTTCAATTTACAAAACCATACCCTTGTCTTTTTCTACCTAAACATTTAGATATGGATTCTTATTTGGCGATTGTCTCGAGGTTATTTATGGGTGATTTATTTTCACCTCTGATTTTTTTGTTGATATTGCCCTTTTCAATTTTTCTACAGGGAACATGCACTGCATTAGTAAACAGAAAAATTATTTACATGAAATAAACTGTTTGAAAAATGAAAGAAAAAGAAAGGTAGGGACATAAGTAGGTACTAGACATTTGACAAAACATGCATCCTGAAATGACCTAACCATTTGATCTGAACTCTTAAAAGCCAATAAGCAGTTTAACTTCATCCATAAGAGGAAAAGGAATTTTTCAAAAGAAACCAAACAGTCATGGTATTAAAGCCAGACATGAATTACTCTAAGACTGATTTTTAAAAACAGCATTCTGAGATAAAGAACAATATCTTTGGTAACATCTTTAAGACAAAGATTTAATAATGATGCACAAAACTGTCCTTTTCCTTGACTAACTTTTACTCATCCTTCAGATCTTCAGTTGGGATATTGCTTTCTCTAGTAAGCCTTTCTGAAGCCTCCAGAATGAGTTCCAAGCTCCTCCACTTGGCTCCTAGGGCACCTTGCACTGCTCCCACCACAGCACTTTCCTCTGAGTTGTATGCATCAGTATACACCTGTATACATCACCAGGCTCCATAGGACTGAAGACATCTCTGTTTGGTTCACTGTCATACCCTTGGTCCTTAGCCCAATGGTTAGCACATATTGGTGTTCAATAATTTGTTGAACTAAACTGAATTTCATAAGACTATCCGTTACTAAATTTCAATGTAAACTCTTGGTGTCATCAAATCAGAAGACAATTTACAAAATAATTTGGGAGGAGCTGTAGCCTTTATAATATAGTACGTATGTTTACCTCTCCACTGATCTGGCTTGATATTTTAGAATATCAGAGAAGGTGGATGGACTGTTTGCTCTGCATATAATTATTCCTGTACATTATATCTCTCAAATGAATGTTGGAAAAATACTGGGTTATAGCCAGCTCAAATTTGTTTAGTAACTGGCAAGGTCTTGATACACAAGTATTTTTTTGCTACCAGTTATTTAAAGACTCATGTGCCTTAACAGATCATGAGAGATAATGATAAACATCCATTTTGAAAGTTGTCTGAAAGCTCATCAGTAGGATCAACTCTTTTCTTCGAAATATTTTGATTTCATTTATGCACATAAGTAAATAGACAATTTAGATCCAAATTATGTTCCTTTTTTCACTGACACAATAGTTACCTGCTTCAAATAAAAGTTAAGCAGTGAAAACTCACAGTTGTCCCTGCCATCACTAGAAATGTGATGGGTCAAAAAAAAAAACAGTCATTTGATTTATGGTATTATGCTCTTTATAAAGCAGTCAAAACATTGAAATCATCTAGTAAAAATACTAACGTTACTTATAAAATAACTGATTTTAGCTCTGCTTTTTGGCCACAATTATGCACCAGGACAAATCAAATGCTATGGCCTGAACTTCACCATGCGGACTATAATTGGTAAACCTAAATCAAAATCAATATTATCCTCCTAATTTTAACATCAACCAGATGACAAATGTCCCCAAATATGAGAATCTCTTGTTAACTAGCTAGATAAAGATGTTAATACACATTTGAACTGCTAATAAGATTGGCACTATTACCTCAAGTGACAATATAGATATTTCATTCCATCTTTGTTTTTTTTGTTTCTTTGTGTGTTTTGGATGTGCAGCATACGATATCTTAGTTTCCTGACCAGGGATTGAAACTGTGCTCCCTGCAGTGGAAGCTCAGAGACTTATCCACTGGACCACCAGGGAAGTCCCTAGATACTTCAGACTTAAATAGCTAGTTAGTGAGGACATTAATTAGAAATAGAACTAATACCCATCATCAAAGCTTATTAAAATGTTTTTGATAGTTTATCAATTTCCAGAGTTTAATCTTTGTACAAACTCATAATACATCTTTCACTTAACTAAAGTGGGGCCATTTTTGCTCACATGCTAACCATAGTGTAAGAACAATCACTATAACCCACTGGGCATACTTAAATACTTTCCAAAGGATTATTGACTTTAACCACCAGCACTCGATCCATAATGGTTGATGATATTCTTCACTTTATCAATTCAGTTTATATGAATTTTTTTCAGTAGTTAATGTTGTCATAGAAGTTCATTTATTTAATGTGCTTAAAGGATATTTACCACTTTCTCCTCATTTTATATACTGAGAGCCAAACAGCTAAATGACTTGCTCATAATGCAGAGCTAGTTAGTGACAAAACTGGGAAAAGGTCTTCATTCTCTTAACTCTCAATTTAGCACATGTATTTACCATAAAAGAAATTTTAAGATTTAAATGCAAATAATTTACTTATGCATAAATGCATGTTTATAGAGATTTTTGAAACATGTACTGAATCTTTGGGATACAAATACTCCATAGACTTATTTTTAAATCATTAAATTTACTTTTTATTTGTAGGTAGATAAAAGAGAGATATATCTCTTCAATAGCACAAATATTAATAATATTATTTCAAGAGGAAGTGATGACTTGAAAGAGAGATAGCAGTCCTGAGAGGCACCAATATAAGTTCATTAGTTGGTCCCTCCTCAAAAAGCCATAGCCTTTGTGTGTATTAGGATTCTTAAAATAAATTTGTTTTCCATATTGAATAAATTGGTATTCATATTTTTATTATTTTTTCCTAAAATATAATATTAAAGTAAAATCATAGTTTATTTTTCCATTTTTATATTTCTGGGTTATTCTGCTATTTAACTTTCCAAAGTGTCCAGTTAGATGTAAAGTGTTTAAACCATTGCCATCTCATGACAACCTTGATACTGCTGATATCTGTCAGATGATAGAGGGTGTATATAACACCCAAACAGGTTCTTTTTAAAATTCAGGATGAATGATAATTTAAGTCAAGGAATCAATCATTTTTAGGAATACAAAATATTATTCAACTATTTTTTTCACCTTTAAAACTCTTATTTTCATAAATTGTAGAAAGCATATTTTGGTAACAGATAAACTATCAAAATCCATCTTTGTATGAAAGAATGAGATGTATAAAGAAAAGTGCATATAAAAGACTACCTCCTGATTTTTCCCTCAGAATTTCAAATGGTGAATAGAATTTGTGAAAAATATGATAGTAAATTTTATATAATCTCTCTGAAAAATCATTTGTTAACTCATTTTTGACTAAAGGCCAAATATAATATGTTAGTTTTCAAGATGTAAACACTAAATTCCATGCACAGCAGCTGTTGGATTATCACCAACAATCTGAATTTACTTACATAGCTTAAAAAAACAGTTCCCTATATTCCTAACCACAGCTTTTCACAATCAAAACTGCCATATTCTTCACATAATTACATCTAAACATATAACTAACCCTCTAACAATTGTCTCTATGCTGTATCTTTTACATTCTTACAGTTGAAACCCATAACTTAGCTCTAAATTTTTCTTTGTGTTCTGACATTTAAAAAGCAACGTGCTGTATTTACCATTCTCTGCTAACTTCTTTGACTTCATGAATTTCCTCCATTCCTTTTTCTTCTCTTCTTGTTCCAGAGTTACCTTTGGTCTTCTGTGCCAATTAATCTACTCCAGAACATCCCATTAATTTTCTTGTCTTTCCTGAAACTTTTTCTATCCATGACAGTTTCTGCCTTGTTTCATTGATCAGTTCCTCTTGCTGGTTTAATCCTGGAAAACAACTGTTTCCATTATAAATCTTGTATTCTCTTCTTACCTGTGCTTAAGACCCAGAGCAGAAATCAATATCTGGCAGCAACTTCTTATATTCATAGCATCCTTCTTACATCTACTTATTCACTGAATAAGCACCTTTCTAGATAGAGGGTGAATGAAGATGAAAACAATATAATCCTGCCCCATGTGGAGGGCTAGTTTAGCAAGGAAAAAGTTGTAAGTAAATAAGTGAAACAATATAGGTCTCAATCAAGTAACTAATGAATCAAACATTTTACATGCATCTGATTGAGGGCCTACACGAGGCAGGCACTGTACCAAGCCCTGAGAGATGACAGAAAACAAAATAAACATGGTCCTCTCCCTTGTGGAATTTATATCTCAATGAGGAGATAGAAATTGAATGTAGTCATTTAAACAGCACTTTGGAGACTACTAATTTATCACCTCTGTTTCTTTAATGCTGAAACTACATTCTCGTGCTTCATAGTCTGAAGATAAATATGGCATTAAACAGAATGCTTTGACCTACATTTTATGTATATCAGGCTTCCTGTAATAATGGACTGAAATCACAATGCTCATCACTTCCTGGCTATTTGCTGCAGCTGCATCTGTGAGCTGAGCTGGTCACTGGGAGGCCTCCAACCATAAGGCTATGTGGAACTGTCATTTATCTTCATTCTGCAGGGTGATATTTCACCTCACCAATATCCCCATATTGACAAAGCTTACAGGGACCATTTTTTCTTTGCTTATAAATCTCTGGGCATTGGACATATGGAAACACATTTTTATCATCTATAAATATCATTATTTGCCAAAGAAAATCAAGGATAATGACAAAGTCAGATTTCCCAGAGGAAAGAAATCTCAATGGATTAGAGCAAAGATGCTTCATAAAAATGATGTGGAACTTTGAAGTAAAATCAGCTAATGAATCATAAGCAAAACAATTTCATATGCATTATCTTGCTTTCATTTTTATATCAGCCTTTTCAGAAAGGTAGGACAGGTGTTACAATCTTCATGTTATAGGGAGAAATCTGAATGGCTCAAGATCATTGTCCATAAGGTTCCTTTGGATTCCAAAGTGAGGGTTCTTCTGCTACAAATGGAGAGAGGAATGGGAATGCATCTGGATAAGGGAGAATGTCTGGCTGTGTCAGGAACTGTGCTGGTGAATTATGCATATTATCCCATTTAATTGAACAAGAGAAATAAGAGAGGTTCAAGGATGGCTAAGAAGCTGATGTCTAACGGAGCCTTACACAATAAGAATGTAAGAATTCCCCAAGCAGGCCCCAGTAGTAGGTTCATCTGGTCCTGTGTTCTTGTCTGTTTGTGGCACTTAGAGGCAGGCCATCTGTGACTGAACCTCAAAATTTTGAAGATATGAAGATATATGTAGAAGACACTAGCCCGGCGAGAAGACCTAAGTTCTAGGTCCAGCTCCTCTATACACACACACACAGACACACACAGATACACAGACACAGAAACACACATACACATACACACACACACTCACTACTAGCTCTGTAACTTTGAATCATTCAAACTTCTCTGAACTTCAGTTCTCATTATCTCCTATTCTCATTAATATAGTTATTTTTTACTAGTTATATTGTACTGACATTACAGTTATCATAAGTCGTCACTGACTCATTGGGTTCACTGACTTCTGAAAACAGTTTGACCGGCACGGGCTAGAGAGAGGTTTGCTTAGGGGTAAAAAATAATCTACAACAAAAAGAGAACACATGCTTATGTCGTTCCCAACCCCATGTTCCTTTGAAGGCATATAGACAACTTCTGATCCTGATGAAGAAATGGTAGTAGGGAAATAATTCCCTGGTGCCAACTCTCTTTGCCAGCTCTGCAATCCATATAATTATATGCACGTTTTTCTTTGTTATCAATAAAACTAATGACTAGGCTGGCTTATCCATGGTCATTTCAGCAGCATTCTAGAATTGCTGCCCCACTTTACTCCTGCAGAATTCTGTTTAAACATCAGACTGGCTAAATTACCAAGATTCACCAATCAAATGCTTGGTAGAGCTGATGAAAAGATTTTCAAATAAATACCATAACAAAAACAATTCTACTAATTCACCATAAAACTGTAAGATGTTTTGACTTTATGATAATTGCTTGTCAGAAACTCACTATTGTTTTCTATGCAGAATTTCAAAATTGACATTGATCTTGTCAGGGACATCCCACAAATGTTTTTCCTTTAAGATGAAAAGAGTACTGTGAGTGGTGAGCAGACACAACTGCAGGCCCTTTATGTGGCAGAGCCCTATTGATATCTGAGCCTCAGTAGATATACAACATCCTTTGTTATTCTTTATCTTTGCACCTTTTCTCCTTTTCTTTCTCTATCTGTTGCTTTCATGGGTATCCTTGATGGGAGAACAAGAGGATTTTTTCAAAGGATGAAGTATACTCGAGTCATAACATCCTTTAAACAGCAGGGAAACCAAATAAATAAAAGTTCTCTTTTTCAATGTTGTGCCTAACTGTGCTCTCAGGAAAGATAATTAACTGAAGAAAAATTGCCAGAAATAGAGGTGCAAGGATTAGACTTTGAAAATGAACCTGGAGTCACATATGTATTTGTTAATGGATAAAAGAAGAAAAATGCTTTCAGGAGGGATTGTTGAGTTTTTATAAGGTGTTTTCAAGACAGTTTAAATGTAAAAGGTTCATATCTACTGGATACATTTTTCTCAGTTCTTGTTCCAAACAGCAGTTTTTGAAATGAATGACACCAGCCTAAGATATTATATAATATGATATCCTAAAAATAAAATGTCTGAACATCAAAATTTCCTCAGTGTCCTGAGGTTCTCAAGACGAGTGGAAAAAAGGCTCTGAAATAGGGCATAGGATGGAGAGCTGTGAAAAGAAAGTTAAAACATACAAAACAAGGGCATGGAAGCTTAGAAAGCACTTTTATCTGCCCATTTCATCTACTTTTCTGCTGGAAGTAGTGTTTCAATTAACTAATCAATCTACTTTCTCCTTGATCTCATAATGCAGTTGTCTTTTTTATTATTTTATTTAAAATATTGGTTTTCTTACATTTTGTATTTCATCTCAGGGTAGTGTTTGCAAACTCACAAGGGGTTTGAAGTTTCACATCCTGTTGAGGAAAGATTTTAAAGCCAGACATTTATATCTGCCAGTTTCTAATTTGGCCCATGAACTGAGGTTACAGGGATTTAAGCTAGAATGTGAACTCATCCTGACTCCTGTTACTTAACTCTTTTCATGCTAACTCCAGTCTATTGTTCCCCATAACCTTGCCTTGATTACTTTCCTCATTTACATACTTCAGGTACATCAGTCTGAGATTCTGTGATGCTGCATATTATAATTCTTGTCTTTTATACAACAACTGGGTTTAATAAGCATGAAAAAGAGGAAGGGATGTAATCTCTCAACTAATGTCTCAGGTAGCAAAATAAACTTGTGACCTTTTTCTTTTCTTTTTCTCAAGTTAGCTATTTCTTCAAGAATTCCTTCAAGATACTCTGTGTTTCAATAGTAGTCATCATTGCAGTACAAGAATTCTGTTCATGTCCCAGATAGAGTTTTGCAAGTTTTTCATTTTGTCCTTTTGTTTGTTTGTTTATTTTTTGATGCTGTCTCCTGGCACCCCTTATCCCGAGTATCTGTAATTCCTGCCATGAGTGGTAGGACAGGAGAGGAAACCAAAAGAGTAATGGTACTTTTTTCTCCTACCATTTTCTCTTTGCCTCTTCCATGTCTTTAGGGGCATCAGTGTCAGAGACCTGAAGTTTCATGTCTTGCTTAGAGAGCCTTCTAAATAAATCTCTCCTATTATCTCTCTCACAACACACTTTTATTTTCCTATAGGGCACTTATCACAATTTGCAAAACTATTTATTGGGAATGGGATGAAGAGACAGCTTGCTTAAAGAAGAATTCCAAATAATAAATATGGACTCCTCCCCTCCAGGAGGTGACGCTTAATTCTCCTCCCCTCGAGTGTAGATTGGACTCAGTGACTCCTTGTTGATGAAGAGTATAGGAAGGTAAAGAGAGTAATTTTGCAGTGGAGAAAACTGGCTCTACTTCTTGGTCAATGTTAACATCACCAATGATTAAGTCATGCTGAGAGCATGTACCCCCTAGTATAATGTAATGAAAGTGCACTTTATCCTTGCATTCTTCTCTCAAACCCATAACCCCAGTCTAGTCATGAGAAAAACATCATACAAACTTAAATTGAGGGACATTCTGCAAAATTCCTTACCCGTATTTTCCAAAAGGATCAAGATCATGAAAAGTAAGGAGAAACTGTCACAGATTGAAGGTGACTAAGGAGACATAATGATTAAATGCAATATAGTATCCTAGATTAGACACTGAAATAAAAGACATTAATGAAAAAAACTGGCAAAATCCAAATAAAATCTCTAGTTCAGTTAATAGTATTTACCAATGTTAATTTCTTACTTTTAACAAACATGCCATGTTTATATAAGATGTTGACATTAGGGAACTCTCTGTACTATTGAAACTGAGCAGGACCCTGTGGGGCTCCTGGACACAGAAGCCTTTTGATGTCCCCATTTCTTGTTTGTAGGGAATAGACTCCAGCCTCCATAACCTTCCCTGAGTTCCAAAGGGCAGATTTGAACTGTTGCTAATCAGGGAAGCGGGGGGGGATGCAGAGACAAGGGAGGAGCAGTCAAGAAACAGTAGTGCCGTCTTGGGGCAGGGAGCTGGTTCTGCCTCAAGGGATACACATAACAATATCTTTGAGCTCTTCTGCAGAACTAAAACCCCCACCAAATTGAAGATGTTCCAGAGGGAAAGTCAGTTTGATAACCTCGAGAAACTCATCAGGAGACCACCTGAGGCCAGATTAAAGGAACCAGAGAAGCTCATTAGGAGAACACCTGAAGCCAGATTAAAGGAGTGCAGGCCCTGCACACACCTTGATTCTTATTAGCAACTCTGCCCTTGAACCATTGCTATAAAACTCTTCACCAAATCCTCCCAGGTCAGGGCACACAGTTTTTGAGGCCTGAGCCTGCTGTGTCCCCCTTTGCCAGGCAAAGCAATAAAGTTATTCTTTTCTACTTCACCCAGAACTCTGTCTCCAAGATTTGATTCAGCACCGGTGCACAGAGGCCAAGTTTTTGGCATCAAATTCTCTTCATCTTTTGTGTAAATCTAAAATTATTTTACAATAATTTTTTTAAGGAGAGTGAAAATCTTTACTGGGTATAGATTTGTTTACTGTCTGCCTCCCCCATGGTACTGTAAGCTCTAAGAGACCAATGAACATGACTATTATATAACTCTTTTTTATCCTGGGGCCTGGAATTGTAAGATTTCCTGGTAAGAACTCAGGAAATATTTGTTGGCTGAATAAGTATAACTGCATGCTGAGGACTTGTCCAACATCTACTGTTTGCAGATTCTACCAGGATTTTATACCAACACTGGGGTGAGCTCAAGACAACATAGGCATAAAATGAGACCTAAGACATTTTCTCATATGAAAAAACATGTACCTTCTTCTATAGTCTGTCACAAAATGAGGTTCATTTAACTGACACACAGCAAGGCAAACACTGAAACTTGGAGGTTTACAGTAGAGAAAAGGTTAATTCACAAGGCAGCCGACCAAGGTGGCAGGAAAGCAAATCTCAGATTTCTTTCCCCTAAGATAAGGGTTAGGGCTATTTATGGGAAAAAGAGGCAGGGTGGTTTGAGGTGTGGGAAAAGGTGGTTGGAGGTAAGAAAAGTGAGGTAATCAGTGGTCTGTGCAAGGGTAGTCAAGCTTCAAGGCTCTATAAGATGCAAGTTCAGAAAATGGTGGCATTTGCATGTTCTGAGGGTGGAGTTTGGGACCCTCTGGTGTCAAAAGGTTACCCATGGGATACTCACACAGGCCCACTTGAATGGCTGGTGGTCTCAGCAGGTCTGAACTGGGCAAGAACTAGCTTAATGTGCCTGAAAAACAACTTAAGCAACCATTACTATAATGAAGTGGGAGTTTAGTTTAAAATCAACTAAAAGCCAGTGACTAAAAGCAAGTGAGGCAGATTATGCTTGGTGGGGCTAACCAGGGTATAGCCCTCATTTTCATTTTCATTGGTCACATTTTTTTATTTCTATTTCTGGCACAAATTTCTCTGATGGGGTTCAGGATAAGTTACTCCAGGATAAGCTACTTCAAAATATGGCAACTTAGCATGTTAAATATTTCAAGCTGAAGGAATTTGAGAAATGGTGTATGCAGGGAGGAATTTCTGACCTTCCCTTGAAGTAGGCCATAAAACTGTCATGTGAGAAGTGCTCTCCCAATACTCAGAAGAAAGGAACATTCTTATCTTTGAAAATGAAGGGACAAAGAAGGAAATCTGAACAAACAGGCCTTGCTAAGTTTCCCTCAGTTTACTATACTTAGCTCACCTTTGTCCTATCACATCTTTTCAGAACTTCCCATTACTCATCAAACCTAGCATGAAAACACTCAAATTTAACCATTTCTCTGGGTCTTTATTTCCTTACGAAGGCTCCTTTGTCACATAAAACTTATATTAAATAAATTTGTATGCTTGTCTCTTGTTAATCTCTCTCTTGTTATGAGGAATCCAAGTAAGAACTTAAACAGGTAGGAAAAAAAAATTAGTTTCCTCCCCTACATTATTTTGATCCAATTACAAAAAGCCAAATCTGACAATTAAGTCAGCCATTTGGAATCTTAGCGTTTAGAGTTAGAAATGCACTCAAATAATCAGGGGTTACTTTGTTTTGGTAGTGAACCTTTATCTTTAAACAAAACCATTAGTGAAATTCAAGAGGGACAAAAGCTCAGCTCTCTATTTTTCTTGAGGTCCTAGCCGTGTGGCTTTCTCCTTATACTTGCAGACCTTCAAGAGGAGCCCTGGGCTCTGCAGAACCCAGTTTGAAAACCAGAGTCATCATTTTGCTGGTAAGGAACACTAAAGACCTGAGAAGTGAAATGATTTGGCCACATATCACTTACAGAAATTTTGATAAGATCAGGAGAAAAGCCAAACTTTCTTGAGGATCTTTCCTAATGAGTTCAGTTAGGTTGTTTAGATGCAAATTATTCATTTTCTCCATCACACATTGAAATTCTAATTTATTTTCCCTAAAAACAAAGATATTTTTTGACTGAATAAGATAAGAAAAATATTACTCTCCATCTTCCTATCTTCTTCATGGTTTTCTTCTTTGTTTCATGAGAATTTTTTTCTTTTCAGAGCCTACCAATATATCTATGGGCAGAGAGAAGTTGAGATCTCTTGTTTAAACTTTGTAAAGTATACTTCTCAAATCCTAGTTTCCATGATGACTCTCACACCTCATATGAAGACTTATGAATTTCTCTAAAAGTTGATCTATGATGTGTACAATAAAGTTAAATGTTGAGATTGACATTTATATGAAGATATGTGAACCTCTCTGAAACTAGACCGCCCCAGGATATAATGAAATGTTAAGAATAAAACAATTAATTTAAAATGAGTGCCGAGCCTTACCAGGTAACTCAGAAAGAAATAAATCATTTCAGGGCATACATTATATTAATTGGAAGTAACAAAGTATAATATAGTAGAAAAATTATTTGAGTAAGGCATCAGGAAACCTGGATTCTACTTCTGATTGGGTTATACATTTTATACATTCATTTCGAAACTCCTAAGATTTGAAGGGGTGAACAGGAAACAATGAACTCCTTCTCAAAGTTGTGTCTAGATCTGAGTTTACAATATCATCTTTGCAGGATGTGAAATGAGAGCTGCTTTTTGGAAGGCATTTCCTCTGCTTTTTCCAGAGCACAGGGAATACTTCATACGTGTCTAAAGTATTCTAATACCTGATTTTACTTTCATACATTTCTCATGCCAGTGCACATTTCCTATACTAATGAGGCTTTCTGTTAAGTCCTTTTCTGCTAATGATGTCTAAAAACCGAAGGCCAAGTAATGAGTCAATCAATAGCCTCCATTAAAGTCTCTTTGTAGAGCCTCTTCTAATTTTATCTCCTATGGTGTGACCTCCAATTTGCATAAGAGAGATACTACTTAAACTTACATGCAATAAGTTTGATTGACTGAGCCTGACAAAGGTGGGGGAGCAATTGCCTAATTTAAAGCACATCCAAAAGATGTGGAAAATGATTAAGACTGTGCTATAATTACTCTAATAATTCTTATTTCTGCTGGTTTTTAAAATGAACTCCCTCATATAATTTTAAAATTAATACCCCCTAAGTTTATTTTCCTTAGGTCAGGGTATAAATCCCACTAAAATAATTCTAAATCAAGGGGCAATGAACAAAACAGTGGACATTTCAGGTACTGAAGGAAGAAGAAGAAATGCCTTATCCTAAGACATTTTGTTACCTAGTGTCAAAAATTTTACATTCTGGTTTGTAACACCTCACCCCCTCCCCGGGGCATTCTTCCTAAATTTCAACAGTTAATTATTTTAATGTGTTAGAGTTGGCCTCAGGGATCCCTCCACCGCAGTCACATTCAGTTGCTCCTATGTTCTTATATCATCCCTCTAATGTTTTCTTTGCTGTCCAGGGACACATCTCTTCTTTCTTGGTGCCTCTCTTTTCAGACAATTCTCTCACCCCTATTTCTCTTTGTGGAAAATGCCGGTTTTACAACCTTGTAACCTAGTTACAACTAGGTCTTCTAGTTTTACAGAAGTGTCGGTGGTCAGGGACAGTTGGTAAGGTCCCTTCCAATGGAGTTCCAGGAGTGTCTTAGTTCTTAGTCAGTCCAAATCAGAAGGGTGGGAGAAAATTAGAAACATTAGTTTGGTGAGTTGTAGTCAGATATTTGAGGATATTAGAAGAATTCAGGATTCAGTCCAGTTTAAGGTATATAATAAGACCTCGAAGACAACAGGACTAGAATCTAATATCTACAAAGATGCAAACATAATTTTTCTCTCCACAATTATCTTCATTTTTTACCAGAGATAATCACAGTAAAACTAATTTGTTTGACAAGGAATATGAAAATAAGAATACTCACTGAGAGTTTCTGAATTCTGGAGGACCTAGGTAGGAAGAAAAAGTAAATGCTTTACCTCTTTACAAAAAGGTATATCTTAAAAAGTGTTGATAGCTTTAGAGAAAAGATTTCTTTAAATCTGGAAAAAAATTAAGAACCTGTAATATTTTAAACACAAAGTCATAAAAATTATAATCATCCTCATCAGTTCATTTAATTCTGTGTTAGTACTACTACTTCTTGTTCTGCTTTATCTGTTTTTTCCATTAGTTCTTTTGACCTTGCCTGATGATTGAAGGTAGGGACAGTGATAATTCAAGGAGGTTTGCAAAGTTATCTTTAAGGATCATATGAGTTGCCCAGTGAAGTGGGTGCCTTGGTAACAGGAGACTGTGGAAGATATACCACAAATGAGAAAAAACATTTTCTAACTTTCTTTGCCACTGTGAGGACATTGGCTTTGTAGCAGGGGAAGGCTTTAACCCATCTGGAAACCATATGTACAATAACAACAACATATTGATAACCCATGCTAAGTGGGAGTTGAATGAAGTCCAGCTACAGGTGTTCAAAGGGTCCAGAGAGAGGAGGTCTGAGGCCTCTAGGGATAAAAATAGTTTTTCTTAAATTCACTATGGTGGGTAAAGGAATGCAAAAACCAGAAAATGGGTTTTCCAGGGAGCCAGAAAGAACCAAGCATCTGTCTTGTAGTTCCCATAGCCCAGCCCTGAATGTTCATTAATATATAGCTATGTTTACTTCTCTTAATTTCTCTGATTTAGGAGCAGACTATTGTCATGTTACAAGGACATCAGGATGGCAAAAGTCTGGCAACTGAGTGGCCAGTTTTGCAAAAGCAGAACAGATTTTGCCTACATTTGCCACAATCCTAATAGCTTCTCTTGCTGCTGCCTTTGCATGAACGTCAGCTAGGGCATTTTTTTGATATTCAGATTCAGTCCATTTAGTGTGAACCTCATTTTTTGTCATCAAATTACTTTTCAGAAAGTAAGAGAATAGCAGTGGGAAGATCACCTATTTGTTGCCCATTTTTGACCATGGTCCCAGAGAACATCATATGCTATAAGGCAATGGTTAGAATTACAAATGATAACATTATACCAAGGCATATCACATTTCTAGGAATTTCACACAGTTTCTAGAACACTTACATACCTGTGGCAATACAAAATAAAGAAGGTCTAGTATTACTTTAAAAAATATATTATATTAAATATTTATTAAATATATAATATAACAGTAACACGTTATACTAAACAAATATTTAACACTAGAATATATTTAAGTGTGATAGATCACAACTAACTTAGAACAATGTTTGGTATATAACAGGCATCCAATACATATTTGTTGAATATGTAGCTGACTAAGAAACTTCAAATCCATGAATTAATTCATATCTGTGATAAAGTAAGCCTTTGATGTCAAATAGCAATCTGAAGATATCTAGAAAATAAAACTATTACTGCCTGTGAGCCATTGTTAAAACAATATGGAAGGACTACCCATATGTTACAGCAAACATGGGAGATTCCTTTTAATTTTATTTATTTTATTCTATTTTATTTTATTTTTTGAAAATTTAAAACATTTTTATTCTCAAACAAATATGAAAGTCTCTTTTACTTAAAAGGTAAGGAAAGGAATATAAAGTAAATTGTTGATCTTATTGTACAGATAACTGTTCCATAAAAACAATTATATATAAACTTTCAAATGTCTTGCCCACCCCCTACCATGCAATAACCCCACTTACCTAAAGTTGTTGCTATTTATTTTTAAATATCTTTTTTTCTATTCTTTTTCAAATTATTTTCCCATTTAGATTATTACAGAATACTGAGCAGAGTCCCCTGTGCTGTAGAGTAGGTCCCCACCGTCTATCTATTTTAAATACAGTAGTGTGCATGTCAACCCTAAACTCCCAGTCTATCCCTCCCTCCCCCACCTTTACCCCCAGTAACCATAAGTTCATTCTCTAAATCTGTGAGTCTCTTTCTGTTTTGTAGATAAGGTCATTTGTATCATTTTTTTTTCAATTCTGCATATAAGTGATACCACACAATATTAGTCCTTCTCTATCTGACTTACTTCAGACAGATGTATGTATGTATGATCTCCAGGTCCATCCATATTGCTGCAAATGACATTATTTTGTTCTTTTTTATGGCTGAGTAATATTCCATTGTATTTATGTGCCACATCTTTATCCATTCATCTGTTAATGGACATTTAGATTGCTTCCATGTCTTGGCTATTGTAAACAGTGCTGCAATGAACATTGAGGTGCATGTATAATTTCTGACCGAGCTTTTCTCTGGATATATGCTCAAGAGTGGGATAGATGGATCATATGGTAGCTCTATTTTTAGTTTTATAAGAAACCTCCATAGTTTTTAGTATTACTTTTTATTTGGCATTGCTTTCCAAGTAATTTAGCATATCAAATAGGCTTAATTAGTTGACCAAATCTTTTGAAATGTTCCAGAGACCCTCTGAAAAATTTCAAAGTTAGTTTGTGGTCAGAAGACTTCATTTAGAATATGATTTTGGAAAGTCTGTCAAAAATGTCAAAACGTTCTAAAACACTTGACTAAATAGGATCACAGATTATGATGACATAATACTTAATATCATTTAGCAAAACTTAGGTCTTTTAATATTAAGAGCACTCAGTTTTCTTAAGTAATCAAAGACCTGATAAAGACAGAAAACAAAGAAAATTATTTTGATAAAACACAAGACCTTTGTTTTCTAGGTCAATCGCTTAAAAGATAAAGAAGAACTTTGTTTACAATTTCTTATTAAGAGCTGATCAACAATCCCAGAAAACTTGTCCTTTCAGAAGATAAAAGAAAATTAAAGTTATTTTTTTAATTTGTAGTTTCCCCTTTATCGTTTAAGGTAATAAACTTAGCAGTTTACTAAAAAGTCCCTCAGAGTTCAATCAACATTGGGAGGAACCCATATGGAAACATTTGAGTTGATGTTGATGAATTTGCATAGAGCCTTTGAGGGCAATCTCTTTTCCAGTCCCTCAGTTGATTATAATTGAGATATCAATTTCTGAGCCAGTGTTTAGATGATGAATCCCTAGGAAGGTATAATGAGGAGACCCAGGTGTTATTTTGGGTCTCTGGCCTTGGAGCTGTTGTAGCTGTAAAGCTATTTGTTTGGAAGATTTCTATTTGAAACCTTGCTCCAGAGTCCTTTCAAAAGGCTCAGCTATAGTCACAAGTTCAATCAGGTTGGTAGCCTCCCATCCTATATTCTGCCTTTTTAACCACTAATCTCAGGAAATAATCCATTTACAAATGGGCAGCTAGAGTAGGCTGGGTGATCTTAGTTCCTGTATGGAATTCCAAATGCCCTAAAAAGAAAGCTTCCAAATGGGCTTTAAAGTCTGTCACAGATTCATCTCTCTTTTGTTTGCATGATTGAAAAATAGATCAGTCAGGTGGACAGGGAAGATTTTTAGGAATAGATCATGAGTACGCAGGTGAAAAAGGATGGAGGAGCCAGCAGGAGTCACATCAGTAGTCACATTGGTCCTGCCACCCTTTGTTATAGATACCTCTAGTGTCTTTAATTTTTCATTAGCCTTTTGTAATGACTCTTTTAATGAAGCTATTTTGGAATCTTGAAGCCTTTTATGAACTTCGGCATACCAGTTAAAGTAGGCATTCCATTCTATCTGTCCAGTTTGGGATCCCTTTCTCTCAAGTGCATTTCTTAAATGAATAATATGGTCTAATTGGAATGTTCCACATAATGGCCGTTATAATTATAGATTATTTTTAGTAAAATATTACCGTCTTATTAGATATCTGAAACTTTCAAGACTATAGTTGTCCAACATAAAATGAGCAGGTGTGCTGGAATGTGGTATGCTCAACTTTTGGATATAAAGGATTCCACTTCTTTTAGCTAGGTCTTTGGTTCTCTTGGAGCCAAACTAATACCTAGAAGGGATATGCCATGGAGTTGGGAATTATAGGGTATTTTACAGTGTACCTTGTTTCTCAGAAATTTCCTTGAAGTTGGCAGGTGACTAGTGTCAATCTAACCTGTTCCATGACTAACTTATCCTATCACATGATCTTCTTGAGGTGACAAGCACTCTAACAGCTTTTAAATGCCTGACTCATGCCCATCAATTTTTGTGACTTTTTGGCTTCCAGGACTTCCATAAGCAATGACTTTACCTCATGTGCATATTAACAGAAACCAGCAGTAAACAGAAAACTAGAGACTGGAAAAAGGATTGTACCAGCAGCTTTCTAAGAATGAGAACTGCAGACTGACTCCAAACAAATGGAGAACTGAAGCTTCTACCAGCAGTTGTCAGAGTAGAATCTGGGGAAGAATTCCAAATAAATGGAGGAACTACAGCAGTTCTCCATGCAGAGTCTGGGGACAGAATTAAGGGCTTAGGTTTTTCATCCAAATAATTTTGGTCTAAAAGGCTAGGGACTTAGCCCCAGGCAGAACCATTTGCTAGCTCTGTTGGGCTCCAGGCAGAATTGTTACCAGCTCAAGCTGATCTGCTCTGTAAAAAAAAGTCAGTGAGACTGGGAGCTCGAACATAAGGAGGGGGGAGCTCAAACTGAGAGGAATGAGGAAGTTACCAATCGCCCCTGGGAACAGCAAGAAATGCAGTGAACTCAAAAGGATTTGTGGAGTGTCATCTCTGTTTCTCATTTTCCCCAAATGACATAGGGAGTTTGTTTCAGATCCTACTGCTGCCACCAATTTGCTAAAAAACAAAATTCAACAGAGTAAATTTGAAGATCTAATCGGTTTTATTCAATGACTTATGAATTAGGAAGCATCCCATCTAGTAAATAGAAGGGCACTCTGAAGGTTGTACAAATGAAACGTTTTTATAAGGAGAAGGAAGGTGGGGTAAGAAGGTATTAGCAAAAGAATATAAAGTATTGTTTCAGGCCAGGACATCTTCTTTGGGGGAAAGGGAATTGCAGGGGTCCTTATCATGCAGATTACCTCACTAGCATTGATCAGAAAATTTCAGATTGATTAATTTAAAGGTCACATTTCTGGGAGGGTTTGGAACTGCAATTAAGTCTTGGTTTGCTGTCATGGAAGGCAAGTGACTCCATTTTGGGGGTGTTATTTCTTTCGAACAGGCTTAAGACAGTTTAAACAGAAACAGATTCAACACATAGATTTAGGTACTTATCAAGATCACTGAAAAGTGGGAGGTGTGGTCTCTATGCAGGGTCTCTGGGAACAACATCTACAAACATAACAGGACAGGACTGATTTCCCTGGAAAAACATGGGGGATCAGGAGGTCTTTGCTAAGCTATTAAATATAAGAACACACAGCTAGAGGTGCAAGCCATGAAACTGGGAGAAAGGACCAGGAAGCCCTTGAAGCCATCATGATCCCCTCTTGATACTTACAAAGCTAGACACTAGTGCACTGCTGCAGAAAATGTCCACATTTCTATGATATTTTCAAGCAGCATAGTAAACTAAATGCAATGGGAATGTGGTCTACGTCGTCTCTCCTCTACCTTTCAAAACTTTGTTGAATGCAATCGAATGAGTGAACCTAATTTGTCACCAGATTCTGGCTGCAAGGGAATGTGGGAAATGTAGTTTTCAGTCTTTCAGCGTCTAGTGTCATCCTAGTAAAGGGAGGTATCCTAGTAGAAAGTGGGAATAAATGTGGAGTGTCAATTAAATAAGCTATATCCAACACAAAGAGTAAGTGACTGTGACATAACACAGAGCTAGTAATCAGTGAAATTCAGAGTACAACTCAGGCTGATTGTTTGCAAATCCTGACAACTATACTACACTGCCTCTACACCAAGATGCTCCATATTTCCAAATGCATGTTTTGGGGAACATTAATTTGTGTGTTTTAACAGGAAAAATCATCCAAACAAGGACTAGAAAGTGGAAAAACTACTAGATGTTATCTTTCCTTTCCTCAAAGTTATTAGCTTATTATAATAATTAAGATACTATATGCATTTTTGATGTAGATAAAGACATGTGTTGCTTACTTACTATATGTAAATTATGCCAAACCAGAGAACATGGCTCCTTTGAAATATTCTGTGTTCAAATCTTATCATGCTGTGATCTGGAGGGAGGTTGATTCTTTTGATATTATTGTTATAATTTTAAAGCCTTTGCAATCTATAATTTAGAAGTCTAAATATTTATTTCAGGAACTCCTACCAGATTCTCTTGGTATCTTCAAGGTTCTGGGATAAGCATCCACAACTGTCAAAATGTACCTGACTTCAGGACTCATGGTATCCTGAGATGATCTTGGGCTGATAACATTCCTCTGCCAAAGGAAGTGTAAGGAACGCAAAGATGCTAACAGCAGGAGGCCACTCTCCTTCGCCCTACCAACTGGAAGTGGAGTGAAAGATAACTGTTAATGCTATCTCACCTGCCTTATGTTCTTTAAGATATCTGTGTACCTTGGGTTCTTATGTACCTTTAAGATTCACAAAGACATTTTCTGAAACAGAGCTTTTCCTTTGCCTTTAAAAAAAATGTTGTTGTCACTGTTATTACCAGCTTCAGTGACTTTTCTCTTACACAGATAGGTCTGGGAAAAATTCAGTAATTGCATTCAGTGTGTTCATGAGAGCAGGGCATGTTGCTGACAGTCAGAATATCTGATTTCTCTACCCTTGACTTAATGTGTGAACTTGACTAAGTCACTCCACTTCTCTCTATCTCATTCATCCTCAAAAAATAGAAGACACATCACTGGATAATATTTGAGTGAAATCAATATTCAAAAGAATCTCAAGACTCCAGTTTCATATATCTTCCCAACTCTCTATTTTATTAAAATAATAAAGAAGATGGAAAAGTCTTTTTACATAGCTTTCAATCATAAGGATATTGAAAGAATATTCTATTTCATAAGAATAGAAAGTTAATGATGCATTTGCCATATACATTAATTGTTTTTTTCTTTCTTTCTGGCATTTCTCCTCGCCAAAATGTTTTGTATTATGTTGTAAGGAAACTACCACTTCCAATAAGACAGGTAGCTTGAGTTTTCTGAAGACAGAAGGGCAGTTATTTGAGTGGCAGAAGTTAATAAACTTGCTGGAAGAAAACGCAATTTATATGTATGTGTGAAATCTATAGTGTTTAAAAAAAACCCAGGAAAATTCCCATTCCTAGCTGCCACTTCTTTTTGGTTTTCATAATTGCAGTGGCAGGATAATAAACAGGCTGCCAGAAAGTGTGTGAACATATTCTTTTGTCTGGTCTCCTGAAACAGTCTCATTGAATAGGGTCAATTATTCAATAATGATCTTTAAGCTCTTACTATGTGTAAGAAAAGTGTACAGCATTTAGGACCCTATGATCTCTTTTACTCTTTGTTATGCATTTGTTGAGCAATGTAAGCAAAATCTTTCTAACTTTCTTATACAAAAAGGACCTGGTGTCTTACTTTTGGCTTGGGTGCCAAGGACCTTTTTTCTTTAAGTAGAAAAATTATCTCCTAAGACTTACATGGCAATTATGTAAATTCATTGAGTCCTGTCTAAACCTGTCAAGTGAATTGGAATACTTTATAGGTTTACAACGGATATGAACTTCTGAAATGTGGACTCCCCAAGTTCAGAGGGTCAGCATCTTTTAGGGCAATGCTGACTTATCTGTGACTCTTTCAAATCAGTTGTAGTATTCTGCCTTCTTCTTGTGGCCCTGGGGAAGGATGTGGTTCTGACAAAATAGCAATCTCTTTGATTGATAAATTGACCTACTATAAAGCAGGTTTTCTTTTTCTCACTTGCATCCCTTTTTGTTTTTGTTTGTTCTTCTAGGAGCTGTTTAAAAGGGTGATCTTTCCACAAGAAGGAATACTGTTCTTTGGCTGAGCGTATTTCTTCCTTTTTATTTCCCACTAGATTTTAGACTCACTGAAGCATGGAGTGGACATTTTGTCTTAGTTATCTTTTTATTTTCCTATAGCTATATTTTCCTTGCCTACTTATACTATAAAACAATAATCAATCACCTTTATCAAATCAATTTTTTAAGTGTGACATTTTTGTTGTGTCAGGCCCTCTACCAAGTAACATAAGGAAGGATGATTACTGCCCTTTTTGAATTTATTTCCAAAAGAGGCACTGCTACAAAAAATAGTTCTTGGCATTCTTCGTATTTTCATTATTATTTCATCATTTTTATATCATTTTATTTTCCATGGTTTTACTCAATCCTGACCTTATTTGTTTGTCCATTTTTCCCATTTGATTAATTCAGTGAGAGAGGGACAATATTTGTTGTTTACCACTTTATCGGCGATATTGTGCTAATAGATTCTGTATCTATTATATCACTTAAACATCAAAACCAACCTGTGATTAGGAATTACCATCTTCCTTTTACAGATAGGAAAACTAAGCCTTCAAGACGTTAAGTGTCATCTTAAAGGTTACACAGTTGGTAAGTGGTGAGGAATGATTGTTTCTAAGTGATCTACCATTCTCAAACATACTTCTCACAACATCTCTACAACATCTCGCTGTTATTGGAGTTCTAAAAGAGGAAGGAAATCATGTTCTGTATGTGATACAAGACTCTAGTTCACCTGCAATTCTGATTCCACCTTGTAGCATGAGAATGAACAGAACTTGTTTTGATAAAACATCAACAGAGATTAATAGCTTTTCCCCCCAAGATGTGATCCAAGCATGCTAAGGTGCTCAGATAAAAGGTGTTACATAAATAAGCTGCATTCTTTTCAATCTAATATGATTATGAGTGGTAATCCAATGGTGATAGGTGACAATATAACTTTTAATTTTTTTAATAGTTTTTATCTTGCTTTGTTGTAATCATTATACCTAATTAGTGTCTTAATTAAATATTCCACCGAACTTCATCCTCTCTAGAGAACATTTGCTATTTATATTATTATTTAAATATATCCAAACTTGTCATCACTGTGATGTGCCTAACATAATAACATTAAAAGCTCTCATTCATTGAATATTTACTCTGTGCCATCATTGAGTTGCTAAGTATCTTCAATGCAAGACATTAATACTTTAAATAATCTTATGGAATACACTATACTCTCATTATTCTCATTTTTCAGATAAGGAGACTGAGGCTTATGGAATTTTCTCCACACTCAAGGCTGAGCTCAAATGTCACCTACTTACAGAGTTTTCCTAATCACCCCGTATCAAGTTGTATCTGGGTTTCCCGTGCCCCTACCACCTCATATTCTATGCCTATACACTGCAATTTTTTAAATAAGTAACTAACCACCGTGTGAAATTATACATATATGATTCTTTTTGTGTTTTATATATATGACAACTTTTTGTTGCTGTTCTATTTTATCCACCTGCAGTTAAGATCCATAATGCTGTGAGCTTGTTTTGTTACCACTGTTATCTCTAATGTCTGAAACACCCTACAGCACAGACTTAACTTTAGATAAATAATTGTTATTAAATAAATTAATTAATGAAACAATTGACTTGGAAACAATGTTTAGAGCTGAGAAAAAGACCCAGTTTTTTCTACCTCTAGTTCAATTCTCTTTGATTATATTCTGTAAGGTTATATAAGAAACCTGAGTTTATGCATTTTTAAAGTTTGGGAATAGAAATACTGAGATTCATTTTTATTTTATCTATAGCTATATAGTTTCCTTTAAATTGTACTAGGTTAATATGATTAAAAGTGAAACTGTTGTGGCCTCTCCCGTTGCGGACCACAGGCTCCAGACACGCAGGCTCAACGGCCATGGCTCATGGGTCAAGCTGCTCCGCGGCATGTGGGATCCTCCCAGACCGGGGCACGAACCCGTGTCCCTTGCATCGGCAGGCGGACTCTCAACCACTGCGCCACCAGGGAAGCCCTAGCGAAAGTTTTTAATCTGCTTGGAGAGCAATCTCTTCAGAGAACTGTGTGCAGTTTGGTGCTCTTACTCATAATTCAATCTCATTTGTGAGAGCAGGAATCTTCATTAAACAATAAGCTATTGTCACAAGGTTTGAATTACTGTACTATTCAGAATATATTTATTTTAATTTCTTTTAAAGTTGCCTAAAATTCACACTTTTACTCTCCTTTCTTTGATTAGTTGGCAGTAGTAAAGCCTTACTCTGTGTCTACACAGACCTCTTTGATATGGCTCACCATCTTTGAGTCTGAAAATGGACTTTTTATGAAACCTCTCTTGGCTCATTTTGCTACAAGTTAGAAAAACTCAAGGAATGAGAGCTCAAGAACTGAATTTGTATTCGGATGACTTTTTTAAATTAATTAATTAATTTTTGGCTGTGTTGGGTCTTTGTTGCTGCACGCAGGCTTTCTCTAGTTGTAGTGAGCAGGGGCTACTCTTCGTTGCAGTGCGCGGGCTTCTCATTGAGGTGGCTTCTCTTGTTGCGGAGCACCAGCTCTAGGCACTCGGGCTTCAGGAGTTGCAGCACGCAGACTCAGTAGTGTGGTGCACAGGCTTAGGTGCTCCATGGCATGTGGGATCTTCCTGGACCAGGGCTCAAACCCATGTCCCCTGCATTGGCAGGCAGATTCTTAACCACTTCACCACCAGGGAAGCCCTGTATTAGGATGACTTTTAAAAGTACAAGTCAACTGCCAAGAATGCTGCAAATGTGAAATCGTTTCATTTGTGATCCTGTCAGGCGGTGGTCCTAATGACTCTGTCTGATTCACTTGGCTGTTTTACTTCTCCAGCAATCTATCCCTAGATGGCTGAGACTAGGGACTGAGTTGTAGCTAGGATTTGGGTGGCAAATCTGCATATATCCTAGGTGAGGTATATTAGAAATTGATGCCAAATGAGGGCAATGGACCTTTTAAATTCCAGCTTGAAACACTGGATTTGCAAAGCATCTGCCATATGCACTGCTTTGGCTTCAACTAGACTTTATTTTAAAATTCTTGTTGGGTAGAAGCAAGAGTCATGGCAGGATTTCTCAGTATGTGGATTTTATCACATGATTCTCATGTGAGTACATGACTTTTCCTAAATGAGAATACATACACAGAGAGTACCATACATACTACCAGGCTGGGCATTTAACTGTCTCACACCAGCAATAAAGAAGCACATGTATTCAGAATTACAATTTTAGTAAGAGTGCAATGCCTTGGGTGCTGAATCTGGGAGCTGGCATAAGCCTGCATGATCTCAGAACTGAGCTGAACCTGGGGTAGGCCACTGGGGGAGAGGTATTTCTCCAAGGGTGGTATGTGGCAGCATAAACATGACTGTGAACCATAATTACTATTATAAGGAGCTGATTCAGGGAATCAAATTCAGAGTGTTAACTTAACAATTATTCCGGTATTTGTTAAAGATGATGAGGAAGACTGCATTCAAGGGACTATTGCAATGGGGTTTTGCAGTAGAGGAGAGGACTTGGACTAGACTGTATACAAGGAAAAATGGGAATGTATAGGCAAGGAGCTGGGGCGGGGGGTTGGGGTCTGTGGACCGGAAATAACTAAAGGAAATATCAGAAGTAAGGAGGGGGGATTCTGGTTAATTAAACAGACTGGACAGGATTCTTGCTGAAGGCAGTTCAGGGTGATCAGATATCACCTGGGGAATGATGGGGAATGAGCAATTTGATCAAACATTGGGGATGATCCGATTTATAGGGTGGAGGATTCTCACTAAACTGATTTGGCAAGACTCTTGCTCTTGCAGACAAGACCCAAGGACAGGGCCAAATCAAAAAAGTGTCCAGAGGAACCTGACTAAAGTTTGGTTAAGGAACGAGTCTTCATCAAGGGTAAGGCTATATGTACTCAGAGACAACAAGAAAATGGTTTACACAACCAAAGTCTTCATCCAGGGACATCATAGAATCAGCAGTGAAGGGTGGCCGAAGACAAGACCTTGCATGCAGGCAGAATGGTCAATGGAATTTCCTTTATATGTTGAAGTCCATGGTCATGAGGGAGGAAGTGAGGGCAACTTGGAACAGGAGGAGAGGACTGAGCAGATCGATGAGTTCCTTGCTCCCTAAAATGAGGGCTCCTAAAGCTAACACCTTGATAAAGATGAAAGCAGTGAGTAAAAACTGGGCTTTTTCTCAAATATGAAGCTTTTGTATCCTATCAGCTATCATCAGCCTTGTCTAGATGTTTTCAGTCAATTTTTTAAAGCTACTATAGGTGTATTTTGTGGTAACACTCCCAAATCATTCTTTTAGCCTATCCCCTTTCTGAGGGTTACAAAGATGATCATTAATTTCCTAATATTAACTAAATTCAAGCAGTTTTTTGTAAAACTTTCCTACGTACTTTTCTATACTTTATCTTACTTGACCCTTGCAACAGTCATGAATGGGGTGTGTGTGTGGGTGTTTGCATGTGTGTGCATTAATATTCTCTCAGGTTGAAGAAACAGAATCAGAGAGGTTAATTGGCTTGGTCAAGGGAACACAGTTTGGAAGTAACAGACCTGGGACTTAAACTTGAGGCTTCTGAATCCAAATCCTGGGCCTTAAAACAATATTTATGATGGAACATTACACATACAAGGAGGATGTTATTTTGTTTTTCTTTTCATGTGTTAGAATTGTGTCACGAAAAAATAGAGAAAGCTTCAATAGTTTTCCTACCTACTCTCTCAAAAGATAATATACATGATTGTTTGTTTGTTTTTTGCTTGTTAAGAACCAAAATATGCTCCTGTTAGTGTCTGTCTAGTCACCAAATAATGGACATACAAATGTATCCATTTTTGTGAAAGTATTTTCATCAAGCCACATGGAGCCTCTGGGAGGCTCAGTACCCACAAATTCACTAAGGGTTGGTTTTGGTTAGTTTAGGTGATTGGGGCCCAGGCTAAAGAAGTCATGAAGAAAGACAAAGACAAAGCCCCTGGGAGGGTCAGTGGACTTTCTTCTGCTCTAGGGTCAAGTACATCCCCCTGACCCTGCCTTACTAGTGACTGAAAGGGAAACTGCACCAGAGAACTCTGGCTGATAGATTGATGGGTTGATTCATTTACTCATGTACAGCCTACTTCATGCTAAGCACTTTGCTAGTTACAAGGGATTCTAAGAGGAACAACAATGTGGTCCCTTTTTCAAAATTTATCATTTCTTGTTCAGTGGTATGGAAATGCTTGCAATATCATGAACTAAACAGAAGCCTGAAGTGACTGGTACACAGGACAGTAGACTATAGGAAAGCAGCGTGACACCATAGTTAGAACACAGACTCTGGAGTCAGACTCCCAATGTCTAAATGCCACATGTGCAACTTGCAAGCTGTATGGCTTTAGCCAAGATATTCCACATCCTTGTGACTCAGTTTCCTCATCTGGAAAATGAGCATGAACTTACCGTGGTAGGGCTAGTTTGAGGGTTAAATAGGCTAATATTTTTAAAGTGCTTGGTGCTTAGCAAGCACTAAAGAAGGTTTCATTAAATAAATAAAAATAGGAATCAGGAAAAGCAGGAAATAAGATTGGACAGGCAATCAGAATGAATATTTGTTAAGTATTTGTGAACGCCAGGCACAGTATGGCCCTTAACTTTTAACTGTCACAGTGATATGAGTCAGTAGGCTTAGGATCTCCATAACACAGAGGTTCTCAACCTTGACACAACTGACATTTGAGAATGGATAATTCTTTATAGTGGGGAGCTGTCCTGTGCATTGTAGGATATTTGGTAGTAACCCCGGCTTTCATTCATTAGATGCCAATTGCACTCTTCCCCCATTTGTAAAAATAAAAAAGGTCTCTAGACATTGACAAATGTCCACTTGGATGCACAATCAACTGCTCCCACCCCTACAGAGAATCAATCACTGCTAAAATCAGGAAAATGAAGCTGAGAGAGGTTAAGCAATTTTTCCAAGTCGCACAGTGAATAACAGTAAAACAACAATGGAAAATTAGTCTGTATGACCCCTGTAAAGACAAAGGTATAATCAATAATGTTCTGTAAAGATGAGGACATAATGAATAAACTTTAAGAAAGTTTCTAATATCAGGTTGTGAAATCCATGCTATAGTGATTGACTTGATTGTTCGTTGAACGATAGAATTAACTTGATCAGGTGTATATTTGGTGTATAACATGGCATATAGACTGAGGAGGTGAAAAACTGAAAAGTGAGAAGGTATGCAATCATCCAGATGTGACATGGTGAGGACTTGAACCCAGGCTATATAGAACGAAAGAAACAATGACTGAAACCACTGCAGAGTACAATTTGTTAAGATTATTCATCATTGTAGTCAGCCTATGTGAAGGACTCCATATGCCTTTCTGACTTTCCTTTTGGTACCCTTGCCACAAGATAAATGTATGAAACTGTTACTTAACTTTACACTTTAGAGAAAGTGGGTTAGGTCCTGACAGATTAGTTACAAGCACAACACACAGGGTCATACAGATAGTCATTAGTTCTTAACCTTTCATTTTAATCCCTGGGACGCTCTGTCTCGTCACACTTCTTTCTAATCTAAATGATCTCCAAAGACTGACTGCAGGAGAATGGATATTTACAAAGCTAATTAATACCAGTTTATTGTATCTGCTTCAATCCACTTTACTTACTGACATGGCACAATCCTGAATAGCCTTTTCAGATAGGTAAGGTGCAGATCCTCTCACCTGTAAGTCTGATATAAATCCCTTCTTCCTCTTTTCATTTATCTCCCTGCCCTCCCTCTCTCTCTCATCATCTCTTTTCAGCTCCCTCTTCTTTTGGTGTGATACAAATTGTACAAAGTACACTGAAGTTAATTATCATAATAATAGGATCAACAAAACAGCTGACATTTATTAATATTTTGCTTTGTGCCTGGCACAATTTTAAGCTCCCTGCATTTATTTTATTTTTTAATTTATTATTTTTTTTTTGCGGTATGCGGGTCTCTCACTGTTGTGGCCTCTCCCGTTGCAGAGCACAGGCTCCGGACGCACAGGCTCAGCAGCCATGGCTCACGGGCCCAGCCACTCCATGGCATGTGGGATCTTCCCGGACCGGGGCACGAACCCGTATCCCCTGCATCGGCAGGTGGACTCTCAACCACTGCGCCACCAGCGAAGCCCTCCCTGCTTTTATTAACTCATTTAATACTTACCACAACTTTATAAGGAGGATATAATTCTTATCCCCATTGTACAGATGAAGAGCCAGGCATACTTACTTCCCAGCATTATCAGAATCGAAGGGGCAAATGGATACACTAGCAAACTTCAAAACACGACAGATTTGAGCTGATGTTATTATCATTTTTCTGACTTCATTATCTAACAAAGTGAAATCTGACAACTCTACTTAACCTAGACCGTTAAAACCTACAAACAATAATTGGAATGGAGAGCAGATGCTCACTATTTAACAAGGTTTGTTCTAACAAATAATAAAAGCTCTTCGGTTCCTGTTTACTTTGTTGAAAATGAATTTTTGTTCACTTTAAATTAGGTCAGGCATAATTAGGATTAAGGAGTAACCAGACTTGAAAAATGGCTGTACATAAGTGTCACCTATCTGGCCAATATATCTGTATTAAAAGAATTAACCTGAATGACTAAAATGCACTGAACTTGTGCATTTGATTTCTGTTCTCTACTCAAAATATTGAGGGATGGACTTAGTGAGAAACAGACTCTCCACCAGAGGCTAATTTTGTCTTTCTACCAGACCATATCACAGCTATTAAGGCTAAGTATAGAAATCAGGCTAAGAGGAATATGCTATGATGTGTAAAAATCTGATTTTCTCTTAAAAATCTAAAATATTTCACCAGCCCACACACCCTGTTATGGTGTGATTCTTTTGTGTTATGATTCCTACTCATTTTGTGTGAAATTGCTAGGATTCAAGCTATGGTAAGTAATTCAAGATGGAGTCACAGTGGCCAATGTGAACTCCACAATAGTTGTTTTGAAATGTCTGATAGAGGACTGCAAGTGTCTTAGAGTGATAAATAAGAGTGTTACTTTAGATAAGGAATTGGTTTGGTAATGTCAGAGGAAAGACTTTACTGGAACATAGGAGCAACTATAGAGATAAAACCCCCTAGGGTATAACCATTATGCCACGCTGTCAGACTTCTTAAAATGAAACCACTGAGCCAAGACACTTGAAGACTCCTTTCTGGAGGACCTGACTCCATGCTGCTGCTGGGAGCTGGTCTAGTCGGCGCTGCCAGAGGTCCTGTTGGAGCAGAAGGTGACTTTCCACTCAGGCTTGTCTCAAGATCTGTTGTCGGACTGTAGACCACTGCTCATGCTGAGATGCCTCTTCCTGAACTTCTCCTTGGAGTGGTTTGTTACCCCTTTTTCTAATTTCACTACTCTGACTAACCTGTGTTGTGTTCTAATTGTGTGCAATATACTGAGTGATTTGTGAGTTGAATATTAGCTACGTTTCATGTATTTCCAATCCATGATTTTTACCTGGGCTTACCTCTGGGACCTGACAAAACACACACTCTGTATCTCATCTCACTTTTATCACTAGTATCATAAGTATCTTCTTTAAACTTAGTGACTTCTTTTCCACTGCATCCAAGTGGAAATGCTTGTATAAGTGGTTCCATCAATTACCAAAAAGTGCCTCGTGGTCAGATCCAGTGGTCTCATGTCTGTCTTAGTCCTTTCAACTATTCTTCACCACATTTCATTGAACTTGCTTCACTTTTCTCTTCTTCACTCCTAAAATTTCATTTCTTCAGAATATTGAGTTTCTAGTGTTCACTTCAGCCTTTTCTCTCTTCCGTCTCCTCCCCTTCCCTTCACTTCTCACTACTTCCCTCTTCCTTTCACTCTCTCCCTCTTCTTCCCCACATTTCTGTCTCTGTCTTTCTCTCTCTTTTATTCTTTCCCCTGGACTCATATGCTACATTTTTCTAGATGATGCTTGAACTCAAATGCTTTATGTCTTTATAAATGTCCCCATAGTTCTCAAAATAGTGGCAGCCTCCCTCTCTGAGCTATACTATACTTTGATGTCTCTGGTTGTAATTAAAAAGATATTTCAGGACATCAGTAGACCAAATCCAGTGACATGTTTCACTTTCCTTTAACGCTCCATGAGACAAATGCCCAGAAATACTGCATTCAGTTCTTTGCCAAAGGTGGGATTTATCAATATTCTGAGAAGTCCAGGCAGGGCTAGCTGAGTGAAAAGAGTGCATAAAGAAGGATACTTGCTGGTAGACAAGCTCCTATGAGCAACTCTTTCTTCAAGGGAGAAGGATTTGTTCTGATTCCTTTCATTATCCTTCTTGTGAAGAAATTAGGAAACATCCAAGCATAATTTTGCTTGGCTTTATTCAGTATTCAAAGGGACATATTTTCCTACAAGTTAGTTATTTAGGCATAAACATACAAAGATAAACATTGTATGATTTCTAAGTAAAATGGCTTTAGGTATGAAATTTGAAGAGGTTGTTTAATCTTTTAATGTAAGAGGAGCAGCCTACCTTTTTGGAAAGGGCAATCACATATTGACAATCTCTACTTAAGAGCAATAGAGTATAGTCACCATTTGTTACTTCCCTTTGCTTTCCATGAAAAGGAAAAATTGCTACTTGGTGGTGTGATGGAGAGGATTCTCCTAGAATTGTCCTTTAACACTATGAGGTTTGAGCTCCACATATATTTCCACTCTTCTAGGCAATGACAAAAGAGAAGGCAGGCAGATTTCTTAAACAAGTTATGGCCAAAATTAAATTTACTAATTGAACTGCAAAATCTGCTCAATGACCATATTTCCAATTTCCAATTATATAGTCAATATCAATCTAACACTTCAAACTCTAAAACTCAGAGTCAATTTTCTCTTCTCTTTCTTCTTTACCCTACATAAGCAATTAGTCCCAAAATCCTATTGTCATGCACTATTCATTGAACACTGAGTATGTGTAAGTTACAAAGACCCTCCTTTTCTGTCCCCTTTGCCACTGCCTTAGTTAGCTCTCCTGTGAAACTACTGCTGTTGTCACCCCACTGGCAGTTTGGCGTTCAGTTTCTCAGCATTCTGATTTTATATTTTATCTGTTTCCTTTCTACATCTTTAGGCTTAGCTGTTCCTGTTGCCTTCTTTGAATATTTTACTGAACTCTTCTAACTTCCAGCCCTTTGCACACTTTGTTTTTCCTTCTCCCCAACTCCTGCTCATATTTCAAACTTTAACTTATATGCTGCTTATTTCTTTTTTTTAATAGACCTTAATTGGAGTATAATTGTTTCACAATACTGTGTTAGTTTCTGTTGTACAACAAACTGAATTAGCTATATGCATACATATGTTCCCATATTCCTTCTCTCTTAAGCCTCCCTCCCACCCTCCTTATCCCACCCCTCTAGGTCATAGCAAATCACCAAGCTGATCTCCCTGTGCTATGCTGCTGCTTCCCATTAGCTATTTTACATTTGGTAGTGTGTATATGTCAATGCTACTCTCACTTCACCCCAGCTTCCTCCTCCCCCGTGTGTCCTCAAGTCCATTCTCTATGTCTACTTCTTTATTCCTGCCCTGCCACTAGGTTCATCAGTACCATTTTTTTTTTTTTTTTTTTAGAATCCATATATATGCGTTAGCATACAGTATTTGTTTTTCTCTTTCGGACTTACTTCACTCTGTATGCCAGACTCTAGGTCCATCTACCTCACTTCAAATGACTCAATTTTGTTTCTTTTTATGCCTGAGTAATGTTCCATTGTATATATGTGCTGCATATTCTTTATCCTTTCATCTCTCGATGGACATTCAGGTTGCTTCCATGTCCTGGCTAATGTAAATAGTGCTGCAGTGAATATTGTGGTACATGTCTGTTTTTTAATTATGGTTTTCTCAGGGTATATGCCCAGTAGTGGGATTGCTGGGTCGTATGGTTTTACATTCCCACCAACAGTGCAGGAGTGTTCTCTTTTCACCACACCCTTCCCAGCATTTATGGTTTCTAGATATTTTGATAATGGCCATTCTGACTGGTGTGAGGTGATACCTCATTGTAGTTTTGATTTACATTTCTCTAATAATTAGTGATGTTGAGCATCTTTTCATGTGCCTCTTGGCCATCTGTATGTCTTCTTTGGTGAAATGTCTATTTAGGTCTTCTGCCCATTTTTTAATTGGATTGTTTTTTTGTTTTTTTGTTTTTGTTTTTTTTTGACATTGAGCTCCATGAGCTGTTTGTTTATTTTGGAGATTAATCCTTTCTCCATTTATCATTTGCAAATATTTTCTCCCATTCTGAGTGTTATCTTTTCGGCTTGTTTATGGTTTCCTTTGGAGTGTAAAAGCTTTGAAGTTTAATTAGGTCCCATTTGCTTATCTTTGTTTTTATTTCCATTACTCTAGGAGGTGGGTCAAAAAAGATCTTGCAGTGGTTTATGTCAAAGGGTGTTTTTCTTATGTTTTCCTCTAAGAGTTTTACAGTGTCTGGTCTTACATTTAAGTCTTTAATCCACTTGGAGTTTATTTTTGTGTATGGTGTTAGGTAGTGTTCTAATTTCTTTCTTCTACATGTAGCTGTCCAGTTTTCCCAGCACTGAGTAAAGAGACTGTCTTTTTTCCATTGTAAGTTCTTGCCTCCTTTGTGGTAAATTAGGTGAGCATATGTGCGTGTGTTTATCTGTGAGCTTTCCATCTGGTACCATTGATTTATATTTCTGTTTTTGTGCCAGTATCATACTGTCTTGATGACTGTAGCTCTGTGGTATAGTTTGAAGTCAGGGAGGCTGATTCCTCCAGCTCCATTTTTCTTTCTCAAGATTGCTTTGGCTATGCAGGGTCTTTTGTGTTTCCATACAAATTGTAAAATTTTTTGTTCTAATTCTGTGAGGAATGCCATTGGTAGTTTGATAGGGATTGCATTGAATCTGTAGATTGCTTTGTGCAGTATAGTCATATTCACAATATTGATCTTTCCAATCCAAGAACATGGTATATTTCTCCATCTGTTTATGTCATCTTTAATTTCTTTCATCAGTGTTTTATAGTTTTCTGAGTACAAGTCTTTTGCCCCCTTAGGTAGGTTTATTCCTAGATATTTTATTCTTTTTGTTTTGATGGTAAATGGGATTGTTTTCTTAATTTCTCTTTCTGATTTTTTGTTGTTGGTTTATAGGAATGCCAGAGATTTCTGTACATTAATTTTGTATCCTGCAACCTTACCAAATTCATTGATTAGTTCTAGTAGTTTTCTGGTGGCATCTTTAGGATTTTCTATGTATAGTATCATGTCATCTGCAAACAGTGACAGTTTTACTTCTTCTTTTCCAATTTGGATTCCTTTTATTTAATTTTCTTCTCTGATTGCTGTGGTTAGGACTTCCAAAACTATGTTGAATGAGAGTGGCGAGAGTGGACACTCTTGTCTTGTTCTGGATCTTAGTAGAAATGTTTTCAGTTTTTCACCATTGAGTATGATGTTTGCTGTGGGTTTGTCATATATGGCCTTTATTATGTTGAGGTAGGTTCACTCTATGCCCATTTTCTGGAGAGTTTTTATCGTAAGTGGGTGTTGAATTTTGTCAAAAGCTTTTCCTGCATCTATTGAGATGATCATATGGTTTTTATCCCTTAATTTGTTAATATGGTGTATCACATTGATTGGTTTACATATATTAAAAAACCCTTGCATCCTTGGGAAAAATTCCACTTGATCGTGGTGTATGATCCTTTTAATATGTTTTTGGATTCTCTTTACTAGTATGTTGTTCAAGATTTTTGCATCTATGTTCGTCAGTGATATTGATCTCTAATTTTCTTTTTTTGTGCTATCTTTTTCTGGTTTTGGTATCAGGGTGATGATGGCTTCGTAGAATGAATTTGGGAGTGTTCCTCCCTCTGCAATTTTTTGGAAGAGTTTGAGAAGTATCCATGTTAGCTCTTCTCTAAATGTTTGATAGAATTTGCCTGTGAAGCCATCTGGTCCTGGACATTTTTTTGTTGGAACATTTTTAATTACACTTTCAATTTCATTACCTGTGGTAGGTCTATTTATATTTTCTAATTCTTCCTGGTTCAATCATGGAAAATTGTTCCTTTCCAAGAATTTGTCCATTTCTTTGTGATTGTCCATTTTATTGGCATATAGTTGTTTGTAGTAGTCTCTAATAATCCTTTGTATTTCTGTGGAGTCCGTTGTGATTTCTCCTTTTTCATTTCTAATTTTATTGATTTGCATCCTCTCCCTTTTTTTCTTGAAGAGTCTGGCTAAGGGTTTATCAATTTTGTTTATCTTCTCAAAGAACCAGCTTTCAGTTTTAGTGATCTTTGCTATTGTTTTCTTCATTTCTATGTCATTTATTTTTGCTCTGATCTATATGATTTCTTTCCTTCTACTGACTTCAGGTTTTCTTTGTTCTTCTTTCTCTAATTGCTTTAGGTGTAGGGTTAGATTGTTTATTCCAGATTTTTCTTGTTTCCTGAGGTGAGATTGAATTCCTTTAAACTTCCCTCTTAGAACGGCTTTTAGTGCATCTGTATCCCATAGGTTTTGGGTCTTCATGTTTTTGTTGTCATTTGTTTCTGTGTACATTTTAAATTTCTCCTTTGATTTCTTCTTTGATTTCTGGTTATTTAGTAGTGCATTGTTTAGCCTCCATGTGTTTGTCTTTTTTACAGTTTTTTAATTGTAATTGATTTCCAATCTCATAGCTTTGTGGTCAGAAAAGATGCTTGAGATGATTTCAATTTTTTTAAATTCTCTGAAGCTTGATTTGTGACCCAAGATGTGATCTATCCTGGAGAATGTTCCATGTGCACTTGAGAAGAAAATGTATTCTTCCACTTTTGGGTGGAATGTTCTATAAATATCAATTAAAGCTATCTGGTTTATCATGTCATTTAAGGCTTGTGTTTCCTTATTTATTTTTTGTTTGGATGATCTGTCCATTGGTGTAAGTGGGGTGTTAAAGTCCCCTGCTATTATTGTATTACTGTAGATTTCCCTTTTCATGGTTGTTAGCATTTGCCATATGTATTGAGGCACTCCTATGTTGGGTGCATATATATTTATAATTGTTATATCTTCTTCTTGGATTTATCCTTTGATCATTATGTAGTGTCCCTCCTTAACTCTTGTAACAGTCTTTATCTTAAAGTCTATTTTATCTGATACAAGTATTGTTACTCCAGTTTTCTTTTGATTTACATTTGCATGTAATCTCTTTTTCCATGCCTTCACTTTCAGTCTGTATGTGTCCTTAGGCCTGAAGTGGGTCTCTTGTAGACAGCATATATATGGATCTTCTTTTTGTATGCCTTCAACCAGTCTGTGTCTTTTGGTTGGGGCATTTAATCCATTGACATTCAAGGTTATTATCAATATGTATGTTCCTATTACCATTTTCTTAATTGTTTTGGGTTTGTTTTGTGGGTCTTTCTCTTTTCTTGTGTTTCCCACCTAGAGAAGTTTCTTTAGCATTTGTTGTAAAGCTGATTTGGTGGTGCTGAATTCTCTTCGGTTTTGCTTGTCTGAAAAGCTTTTGATTTCTCTATCAAATCTGAATGAGATCCTTGCTGGGTAGAGTAATCTTATAGTTATAGGTTTTTCTCTTTCATCACTTTAAGTATATCCTTCCACTCCCTTCTGTCCTGCAGAGTTTCTGCTGAAAAATCAGCTGATAACCTTATGGGGATTCCTTTGTATATTATTTTTTGTTTTTCCCTTGCTGCTTTTAATATTTTTCTTTGAATTTAATATTTGTTAGTTTGATTAATATGTGTCTTGGTGTGTTTCTCCTAGGGTTTATCCTGTATGAGATTCTCTGTGCTTCCTGGACTTGGGTGACTATTTCCTTTCCCATGTTCACTAAGTTTTCTGCTCTAATCTCTTCAAATATTTTCTCAGATCCTTTCTTTTTCTCTTCTTCTTCTGGGACTCCTATAATTCAAATATTGGTGTGTTTTGTGTTGATCCAGTGGTCTCTGAGATTGTCTTCAATTTTTTTCATTCTTTTTTCTTTATTCTGCTCCTTGGCAATTATTTCCATCATTTTGTCTTCCAACTCACTTATTCATTCTTCTGCCTCAGTTATTCTGTTATTAATTACTTCTAGTGTACCTTTCATTTCAGTTATTGTGTTGTTCATCTCTGTTTGTTTGTTCTTTATTTCTTCTAGATCTTTGTTAAACGTTTCTTTTAGTTTCTCAATCCATGCCTCCATTCTATTTCTGAGATTCTGGATCATCTTTACTATCATTACTCTGAATTTTTTTTCAGATAGATTGCCTATTTCCTGTTCATTTATTTGGTCTTTCAGGTTTTTACCTTGCTCCTTCATCTGTGACATATTTTCTTGCCATCTAGTTTTTTTTTTTTTTAATGAGTGGGATTATTTTCCTGTCTTACTGGTTATTTGGCCTGAAGCTTCCAACACTGGAGTTTTTAGGCTGTTGGGTAGAGCTGAGTCTTGGTGCCGAGATGAGGACTTCCAGGAGACCTCACTCCAATTAATATTCCCTGGCTTCTGAGGTTCTCTGTTAGTCCAGTTGTTTGGACTAGGACCTACCACCACAGGAGATTCAGCCCAACCCCCAGCTCATGAACCAAGATCCTTCAAGCCATGCAGGGTGGAAAAAAAAAAGAAAAAGAAAAGAAAACAATAACAAAGTAAAAAATAAAATTAGACTAGGAAACTAACAGATATGTTAGAAAGAATATAAAAATAAAAATATAGATGAAACAACAACCAGAAGGTTAAACAAAACCACAATAGTAAAAAAGAGGAGGAGAAAAAAAGAAAAAATGGTGGAAAAGGCCTTGGCTGTGGAAGGCAGGTCCTTAGCAGGGGCAAGGTTTGGGTGGTGGGAGGGGCCTATGCTTAGGACGCACAGGGCTGGAAAAGGCCCTGGGAGGTGTGGGGGGTTGGGCTTAGGCTGAACGGAACATAAGGGGTGCAGACATGCCTCCTGCCTTTGGTCTCAGAGGGCCGGGAACCCCACCTGGGAGCTCAGTAGGTTTCCCAGGCTCGAGTGGGTGGTGCCAGTGCCCTCCATTCCTCTCCTGCTCTTCAGGTCCTGGAGGCTCCCTCCTGCTTGCCTCTCCTGTTCTCCCTTGGCCACCCTCCTACTCTTCCAGGACCAATGCATCCCAGAGGGGGTCTCTGAGAGCATAAGACCTGGCCCAAGAGCCAGGCAGAATTCCCCAGCTGATTGGGCAGGGGAAACGCTGGGCGTGCTCCCCCCTGATCCAAGCCCCCAAGGGTCCCTCTATGCGTGGGAATCCCTCCCTCCTTCAGCTATCCCTCAGGGGCGCCAGTCATGTCCAGTCTCCACTTTTCCTCACCCAATTCCCCCCACATCCTACCGGTTTGCTTCGGGGTTCTTCCTATAACCTTGGGTGTCGAGGTCCCTCACCAGTGGCTGGCAGGCGTCCTAGTTGTGGGGAGACGTGTTTTCATTCAGCAAATACATATTGTGTACTATTGTTTAAGACACTGTGATAGGTGTTAGATGCTAAAAGTTACAGTCTTGTCATTTCCTACTGAGTTTACTTCAAGTTTCATCTAAAAAGTAAGGTTTTCCACAATGTGATTCCTACTTGTCTTTCTAAGTATCATTTCCTCTCTCTTCCATAAGCACTTGTTCATTAACATGGTCATACCACTCACCACGAATACTCATCAGCCTGCTCACTACCCATATGTTCCATGGATACTCATAACTCTGTGACTTTGATCTTTCTCCTTGTTCAATATTAAATACACATCAAGGAATTTTTTTTAATATTCATTCACTTAATAAATACTTACTATTTGTTAACTGGATATATGCTAGTTACTGTGTTAGTGCTGTGGGTATGAGGGTTGACATCATAGGGTGTCCTCTTGAAACTTTTTCTCATCATTTTGAACTTTTATCCCTATGTCGTGGTTCTAGGCTCACCTCCATGAAACCTTTCCTGATAACCCCATCAGAGTTAACTCTCCTGCTCCTCAACCTCTTCCATATTTACAAATCTACTTACTACTTATTCATTCTGCTTTGTACTTGTGGTCAGTTGTTTATGTAAGTCTGTCTCTGCTAGACCTCTCAAAAGACAGAGAATATGTTCTATTCACTTGCTGATATAACAGCACCAGGCTCATGTAGACTTGACATAAAGGTTTAATAAACATGTAAATCCCAATTATCCAAAATAACAATTGCTTGTCAATGAGAAAAGTTGCCTGAAAGTTTCCTTTAGAATATAATAAAGGAAAAAGTTTACTACATCCTGGCTATTCTGTTACAGTGTAAACTCTATTCCATTTTGCTCACGTTTGTGTTCTTAACACATAGTGCAGTGCCTGAACATCCTAGGCACTCAATAAATAGCTCCTCAGTGAATACACGGACTGATTACTTACTCTTCTGTTAACTAGCTATGTGCCTAAAACCTCAACTCTTTGAGCTTCAGTTTCCTCATCTATAAAATGGTATAACAATTCTTAACTCACAAGTTCTTTGTGAGGCTTAAATAACTGTTAGACCTAACTTGTTGAATGTTGAGTTATTACCATTATTTGCTAATTTTAAAGTCATGTCTTGGAAATCTTAACCACAGTTAAGGTCAGCATGACTTGTATACTTGTTAATGAGATAATTTAAGTGAGTACACTATTAGACTTCTATATTTTTCCTCATTTTCTCTGTTCAAAAAATTATACAGGGCCTCCCTGGTGGCGCAGTGGTTGAGAGTCCGCCTGCCGATGCAGGGGATATGGGTTCATGCCCCGGTCCAGGAGGATCCCATATGCCGCGGAGCGGCTGGGCCCGTGAGCCATGGCCGCTGAGCCTGCACGTCCGGAGCCTGTGCTCCGCAACGGGAGAGGCCACGGCAGTGAGAGGCCCGCGTACAAAAAAAAAAAAAAGTATACAGGTGGGCTTCCCTGGTGGTGCACTGGTTGAGAGTCTGCCTGCCGATGCAGGGGACACAGGTTCGTGCCCTGGTCTGGGAGGATCCCACATGCCGTGGAGTGGCTGGGCCACTGAACCTGCGCATCTGGAGCCTGTGCTCTGCAACGGGAGAGGCCACAACAGTGAGAGGCCCGTGTACCACCAAAAAAAAAAAAAAAAAAAAAAGTATACAGGTAATCAAAGGTAGATGATGTTTCATGTTCCCTGCTTTACTTCCTGGAATTCTAATATATGGTTCATTGTGACAAGGAAGTTTCAATGTATTTCATAAATATGAAATCTTAGGATCAGTTTGGACCATTGTAATCATCTCATTCTTTCTCCGCTTAATGAATGCAAAATTTAATTTTCAATAATCATTACTTCTTATCACCAAGCCTCAACTTTAATACCCCCGATATTAGGGAGTTTACAGGTATGATGTCTTGCCTTCTATTGTAGTGAAATTCTGCCCTGTCTCAGTTTTCCTATAACTTTTGAAAGTTGTTCTTGTTCCCTTTCTAAAACTGCACTGGAAAATCTTACTTCTCCTCTAGGCCACCTGAACTCTCACTATCTTAAGGCAGTTATTAATTCATCCTTGAATAGTTTTTATCCAGCTAAGTATTTCCAGATTCTTCAACCAACCTCATACCACATGGTTCCTGAGTCCTCTGGCTTTCTGAATGTCTTCCTGCTAAATCAGATTAAATTATATTTTCCATATAGTGTTATCTACATAACTTGGGGAGCCCAGTACAAAATGAAAATGTGAAACTTCTGGTTAAAAAAATTTCATAATTTAAGAGAGCAACAGCAGAGCCTTAAACCAACTGCAGAGCCCTTCTAGGTGCAGAACTCTGTGTAGCAGCATAGGTTGCATGTTGATGAAACTCCGACTTTATGGAGAAATTTCATTTCCACAGTCTTCTATGACACCTCAGAAAGGGTTATAAGCCCTATTGCATGGTCACATCGCACACTGATATTTTCCTTTGTATATGGTGACATAAATTCTAGTCCTGATTCACATCTGTTGCCACATTGTAATTATTAATAGTATCCTTTTACAATCTCAAAGTGTACTCATTTGGATGTTAAACTGTATACATATCTATCTCTGAAGCAGGAATCAAATCAATTTTGTCTATTCCTGTATTTCCTGGCCCTTCACTGTGCCTGTAAAATAATTGACTGCTTAATAAATATTAAGTGATACTGATCACAATGTGAGATCTTGGGAAGAAAAGCTTGACACATTTCTCAATTTTCTTTAACTTTTGTGCCATAATGTTCCATATCAATATGTATAACTGCACATAAATACTTGTTTCCCTTCCTATACTTTTAGTTCATTTCATGTATTCCCACTCATGAGGATTTCCTGGACTCTACCACATAGAATGATCAGTTCAGATCTTTTTTTGTGCTTTTCTATAACTTTGTTGTTCTTATCTATTTAATGACACACTACAATTGAATTATAAATGGCTTTTTTAATGAACCTAATTCCACAATTAGCCTATAAGACCCTAATCAACAGGAATGCTATTCATGAGGGTGATCTGTGTTATTGTGGGTTCTTAAAATATGTTTGTGGAATATGTAATCAGAAGCAAGAGAAGTAGATGACAGTTGCATTTGAATTTCTAAGGAGAAATTCTGTTCTCATAGTTCTTGTGTAATACACATGTAAGTATCATTCAGGGGTTTTGCAAAACTTTTCTGCATGCTGGAGAAAATTGCATTCTAGCAGTGTAGGACTCAATTTTGAATAGAACCTTCTTATCAGATTAAGAGTATTCTTAGAATTATCAGTCATGTTACAGAGGTTGAGAAAAGAACACACAGACTAGAACTCATGGGCCAAAGTTCAAAGGAAATTTGCTCTCAAGTTTTAGGGAAATATAGCACCATGTCTAATACGTGGTAGGCACTTAAATCATATTTTCCCATTTGATTTAATTTGAAGTTGTCATTTGATTTAAACAGTAAGTAAATCTAATACGTGCTGAGCACTAGTTTTGTGGATAGGGGACTGCAGTGGATGTTGAGTAAATATATTTCTATAACTGGCTCTACCACTGTTTGGCTGTATTACCCTGGACAACTCATTTAGCTTCTCTGGTCTTGAGTTTTCTTATCTATAAAATTATATAACTAGATTTTTAAAAAACTACATATTACCTTCAAGCTGTAAGATTCTTTGGTTCTGTGGGTTTAGTGCTGTTGTTGTACTACAGGGTACACACCTGAGGTCTATATGATTTGATTATATAGGGCTTTGAAAGTCAGAAAAAAAGAGTTAATCATATTGCAGAAAGCAAAATAGACTCATGAAAATATGGGACATTATAAATGTCATAGGTAGCATTAGAAATCAGTAAAAAATTGAGATATTAATTAAATTGTACTGGGACAATTGACTTATATACAGAAAAAATAATATTGATATCCTACCCCACACCATAACAAAAGTAAATTCCAGATTGATTAAAGACAAAAATATGATAAGCAAAATTTTTTAACTTTTAAAAGAGAATGCAGGAGACTATATTTATGTCCTGATTGGAAAGGCTTTCTTAAATAAAGTGGGGAAACCAAGTAACAAACCACAAATGAAGGCATCAATAAGTTGACCCCATAAACAAAGCTAAAAGAGAAACCATACCCTGGGAGAAGATATTTGCAATGCATGTAAGAAAACAAGATTAGCATTCATTACATATAAAAAGAAATCTACAACTCAGTACGTAAAAGACAACCTATTAGATAAGAGGATAAATATATGAACAGAAGGCATAAAAATATACATAAAGAAAAGATGTTCAACTTCACATTTTCACACCCATCAGATTTATAAAATTAAGTCTGCTTACGTCAAGTGTGTGGAAGTGTAAATTGAGGATGGTATTGTACTCAGAGGTGGGACTTCAGGCGGCCTTACCAGTGATTTGAGAGGAAGCTATTTAGGGCTCTGTCATTTTAGACAAAGGTTGCTGAAATACGGCTAGGAATTTAACAGATCTCCATTTTAACCATAGATTATCGAAGGCATCAAGTCATAGAGGTAGTGAGTGGTTCCTGATGTTTATCACTTATGTATGTGTGTATGTATGTACGTATTTATTTGGTGGGGTGGGGTTTAAAAGGAAAACTATCGTGGTGAAGTTGGTAGCTATTCAAGGCTGTAAAAGCAAGAAAGGGAAATTCTGTGTTTCGCTGCTTCTGGGTAGAGGAGTGCCAGTAACAGCCCACCAGTCCTTTGCTTAGACATTCCATGACTAAAGAAAAAGTGGAGTTAGATATACAAAACATCAAAGTTACAACTCAAAATATACTTTACGTGGCAACATAAAAAGAAGGCTCAACTGACATAAAGGGGCACCTCACCTACATTTTTCCACAAGGAAAAGAAAGTGCAGACTGAGCAACAAGCAGAAAAATTCTGGTAACAAGGAGGGAACACTAAATACACTAGAGAAATACATAAAACTACAAAATGTCTGTTTTTTTTAAACCTTGAAAGATCAGGGGAAAGCGTAAATGCAGTCCCCCACTACCTCAAATTATGCAGTCAAGTTTCCCACATTTGGGGAAATCAAAGAGGTCAGCACATCCGGAGTGCAATGGATAAGCCACGCCCTGGGAAAATCACCTTCATGATCATGGTATCTCCCCTGCCAGGCAAGTATGAAGTTGATCACTTTAAGAGGAAAAAAAAAAAAATGTACGGTAGCAAAAGAGGTAGAATGCAAATGGCTAAAAAAGGAAAACCTCAGGTAACCTTATGCACATTTGCCACTGTTTTACCATGAAACTCTTTTATTTCAGGCTTGTCCTGAATTTGCCTTCTCGGACCTTATACCACTAACAATTTTATTTTATTCCCTTGGCATAATATTTCCAGTAATAGCTCCTCCTCAGTGGCTCTGGCTGTATTACTTGGTACTTTCTTCCCCTGGCTGACTGCTATAATTCATAGAATATATATACTCATATTCATAGCATAGATACATGTATCTCTGCTTAGAATTCTCTCTCTCCTGTGACTTAGCCATTCCTTCTGTTTTCATCACCCATTTAATGACAGTTTTAGTCAATTTCTGACCTCTTCTGCCACAGCTTCAGAACTGGGCTACCAGTTCCTGAGCTTAGGACCTGAAATACATAGTTCATTTTGGGAAAACATAAGAATCCCAGGCTGGTTGTAATAGCTTAGATCCGTAAAAGGACATCTTCTTGAAAGGTATGTTGGGGTTATATGATGAGTGACTTGCTAGTAGACTAATGGTTTTGCAAACACTTGTTCCACCACATGAAATAACAACTTTGACTGAATCATTTGTTTCTGTCAACTGACTGTTTCTAGTGTTTCAAATTCAGCAATTACTTCTGTTTTTTTTTTCTTTCATTTCCCTGATTCACTAAGAAAACAAGATTTATTCCCCTTCTTCAGAATTTATCTTACTGTTTGTGACCCCTGCACTTTCTCTGATAAATCAGATAGCTACATTACTTGTTTTTGTCTCAACCACCAAGACACTTTCTATGCCACTGCTGACACAAAGATTTTTTTAGTCTGATGAGTTGTTGATGTGTGAACATGTTTTGCTTTCATGAAATGAACATGTATTCCTGGGTATGCAAATGGAATTAGGCTTGCTAAGCTGAATCAGGGCTGGTTCTGAAATAGTGGGAGAAATAACTATAATTTACATAAGGAAATAGTCAGAGATTTGGTGTCCTAGAGACCTAGATTTTGAATATTTGAGTCAGTCATTTGTGGGAAATTAGAAAAGTTAATTAAGCTTTCTGAATTTTAGGCTTATCACATATAGTGACTAAATTGCCACATTTTCTTAATTTTAAGATATCAAACATAAGGCATGTCAGCAATTTAATAGCAGCATTTCACAAAAATTATAGCCTATATCAAATGCAATGCATGCATCAGTATAAAAAAGTATAAACAAGTAGATGTTTTAATATCATGAAAATTTAATAAAGCCTATCTTGCAAGGTCTTGTAATACAAAAATAAGTTTTATTTATAGTAGGCACATCTGTGGGTATGTATGGCACAAAGTAGGCATTCAAAAAACAGTAGCTATTGGGCTTCCCTGGTGGCGCAGCAGTTGAGAGTCCACCTGTTGATACAGGGGACACGGGTTCGTGCCCCAGTCCGGGAAGATTCCACATGCCACAGAGCAGCCTGGCCCGTGAGCCATGGCCACTGAGCCTGCGCGCGGAGCCTGTGCTCCATAACGGGAGAGGCCACAACAGTGAGAGGCCTGCATACCGCAAAACAAAACAAAACAAAACAAAACACCCAGTAGCTATTATCCTCACTTAACTGAAATAACATATGGTACCTTGCTATTCTTTAAAAAGTTAATACAAAATTAATCTGAACCCACAAAGTCTATGTCATGTCTACGGTCCTCCCAATATTTCTGCACATCCCTCTGGGTTCACGTCCTCCCTGGTAGCTCTTGTTCCACGTTCTTGCTTCTCTTGAGCTCTGACTCATCTCGTTTTCTGTGTCTGTTCTCTTCTCTCACCTCTGATTTTCCTTTGATTTTTCCTCTCATTCACTCAGGCTTTTGTGTGTAAGGCAGGCTTCTTTGAATGTTTAGAGTAACTGGATTTGATCACCATAAAATATTAAAGATGACTTATAAGCTAGTTATTTTTGTTCATAAAATCTCCTTGTCTGCCTGGTCACCAGAAATTTCTTCCTAGTAATGTTTTCCTCAGACTCTGGAATTCTGCCATATTGCTTCCTCTCACCAGCACATTCTTTTTTTTTTTTTACAACTTTATTACAACTTTTTTGGAGTATAATTGCTTCACAACGGTGTGTTAGTTTCTGCTTTATAACAAAGTGAATCAGTTATACATATACATCTGTTCCCATATCCCTTCCCTCTTGCGTCTCCCTCCCTCCCACCCTCCCTATCCCACCCCTCCAGGCGGTCACAAAGCACCGAGCTGATCTCCCTGTGCTATGCGGCTGCTTCCCACTAGCTATCTACCTTACGTTTGGTAGAGTATATATGTCCATTCCTCTCTCTCACTTTGTCACAGCTTACCCTTCCCCCTCCCCATATCCTCAAGTCCATTCTCAAGTAGGTCTGTGTCTTTATTCCTGTTTTACCCCTAGGTTCTTCATGACATTTTTTTTTCTTAAATTCCATATATATGTGTTAGCATACAGTATTTGTCTTTCTCTTTCTGACTTACTTCACTCTGTATGACAAACTCTAGGTCTATCCACCTCATTACAAATAGCTCAATTTTATTTCTTTTTATTCACCAGCACATTCTTCATTCCCTACTTTCTCCATTATAAAAACTTGGTCATTTCTCATGCAGAGTATTTTTTTTCTCTGTGAATATTTAATTGTATCCTTTTAACCTATGTATTTAGAGTCCTACCTCCTGCACCCAAAAGACTAACCAATATACACTCTGAAATATAGAGAATTCTCTTCTTAATAAGTCTGATGTTAGTTATCAATATACTTTCCCAAACAGCTACAGTTCATGCAGGATGTATTTAATGTTGTCTAAAATGTTAAACCCAACTTTCCATCTACACTCTACCTGCACCCATGCAACTGAACATGGCTGGAGAAAAACATAAACTATGCTGACTAGTCTTACTTTAGATTTATGATCATGAGCTTCAGATGTGCCCTTAATGCTGCCCGGAAATCATACTATGTTTCCTTACTCTATCCTTTGCTGCATTCTCATAAACAGACACTTCACAATTCCTCTTTATTTAACACCACAACACTGATCTTTCTTCTTCATTCTCTCTCTTTTATTTCAGCTTGGACCTTGTCCCTTGATAATCTCATCCCATCTCATGGCTTTTAATGTTACCTATGTGCTGATACTATACACACACATGCACGTACACACACACACAGACAATGAGGATCATCTCCTCCCTTACCACACTTTCCTTTGAGCTTCCTCATTTGTATCCAACTGCCTATATGATGTCTCCATTTGGATGCCAAATGAGTATCTCAAACTTATGTCCAAAACTGCTGCTTCCTCATCCCTCCTCCACAGTTCGCCCCACTGATTACATTCCAAATCTTAGTTGATGGCAACTCCATTCATTCAGTCACCCAGGCCTAAAATCTTAAAATCACTCTTGCTGTCTCTGTCTCTAACACATGCCACCCCAAATAGCAAATGCTGTTGGTTTTATCTTCAATATATCAAGAATTCAACCACTTCTTAAGGCCTTCTTTTCTATCTCACACAACCATTTAGCTACTGGATTATTACAATATCCTCCTAATCGGTCTCTCTTCTAGCTCCCATGCCTTCCTGCAGACTCTTCTCGATAGACTATCCGGAGAGATCCTGTTAAAATCCAAGTCAAATCCTATCATGCCTCCACTCAAAATTCTCCCATGGTTCCTCAGTTTTGCAGAGTAAGAGCTAGTCCTTATAATGATCACAAGGCTGTGGTAGTCTCCATGCCCTCACTGCCTCTCTTTCCTCCTCTCCTATGAATGGTTCATCTCTGACTCTATTCCAGCCACATCAACAGCCTTCTGCTCCCGAAGTCTAGGCTCCCTCCTCCCTAAGGACCCGTGCAGTGGCTTCTCCCTCTGCCAGAATGCTGTTCCCTCAATAGCCACACAGCTCGCACCCTCATCTCCTTCAAGGTCTTCCTCTAACATCACCTTCCACTCAGACCTGCCTTCACTACTGCATTCAAACTACAGCTACTTTCTGCATCCTGGCATTCCTGAAAACTTTTACTCATCCATTTTTCATATGAAATTTATTACTTTCCTACTTAACATTTAAGTTACTTATTTAATTTGTTGTTCAGTGTCTTATTTTCAATATCAGGATATAAGCTTTGCATCTTTTTTATGACGGGTCTTCAGTAGTTGGTGTAGCAATCAGCAAACTATAGACACTCAGTAGATATTTATTGAATGAATAAATACATGAAAAGATAATATACAATAATGCACTAATTCATTCAATTATAACACTCAGAATGATGTTGAGGCTACAACATGAATAAATTCTAACAACTGAGGACTTTATAGTCTATTGGGAGAGTTAAGTATATAAATAAGGTAGCATAAAACAATAAAAGACACTGTTACAGAGTTATAAAAAAGGACTCTGGGAAATATAGAAGACTAACATGGAAAATATGGGTGACTTTAAACAATGTTTTGATGGCTCATGGGATACAGCTGGGCAATGAAGAAGAAGAGTGTAATCTAAATAAAGGGTGTGACATGTATAGTACAGGGTAATGAGAGTCTTTTCTTTTTTTCATTTCTCTCCAATACTGTATGACTGAGCAAGCCAGTTCAGAAGAGGTGTGCTCCATAGGTTAGAGATTTCTGTCTGCTGTATTCACTAGTATTCACTGTATTCACTGTGTACCCCTAGTACCTGGAACAATATTGGGCACATGGTGGATTCACAATGTTTCTTTGTAGAGTGAATTAATGGACTTCTTATTATAAAAAAGAGGGTTTTACCAAATGAATTTAAAGTCTTTTTCAGTTCCATTATCCTAAATTACAATGAGTATGCTTTGAATTGTCAGGAAGAACCTCAGTGATTAGACCAACCTCAGAACAAAGTGGCTATTAGAGGAAGTGGCTATCTCCCCATCCAACAAGGCTTTCACTGTTTAAAGATCTACATGACCCCTTTCCAAGACACTGTACAAAGTATTTCTGAATTTGATCAGGAGTTATGCTAATGCCTGTCTTGAGTCTGGTGCTGCAAAGATGACTTAAAAAAAAAATCCATGTGGTCCTCTCAGAAGCCATACAATGCATAAAAGAAATCTAACCTTTTGCCAGCTCTGCACCTCCTTTGGATAGATCCTTGTTTTAGGTGTTGTTGTTGTCAAATGCATTTACCTGAATCCAGTCTATCTTTTATGGTCACATAAATAATTAAATTACAACTCAGAAGGAAATTCAGAAAAAGGCATGGTTCTCTGTGCACCAAATATTCTCAAAAGCTAAGGAATATCAAAAAAGAAAAAAAAAGTTAAAAGGAAGGACAACTTTCATTTTGTGGAAATTAGATACGTTATTGTTAGGCAGTGTGTACATTACTTCATTAGCAGATAGTACTTATTACGGGACCTCAGAGACACTTTTTATTTTTAACTCAACAACCTTTCAAACCAGCTGAGCTTGCTCAACCCACCCCACTGTTGGAGTGCCATTTGATCACCAAGGAAGATTCACAGGACCAGGTCATGACTCTGATGCAGGAGCCCCCTGCACTGACCATCTGCTAAAGGATGGACAGTTTTATTTGGATTATTTTTACTTAGAGCTTTTGGTTCTCATTTCATTCAATGCTTACAAGTCCCTTTAGTATCAGACTCTAATCCAAATATTTGTACAAATTTCCACTGTCTTGTTCCTTGAGGGTCTTATGGCAGAGAAAACTTTAAGCTGTTGCATACTCTTTATTTCCACTGGAATTCACCCTTACCAGGTAACCTAAACAGGATAATGTATGAACTTTTGGGGAACCCTTCTTTTGGCTTTCCTCCTTAAACCCTAAGCTAGAGCCAATCCAATCACACTTTACTTCCTTTTCTCTTCTGAAAGGATGCATCATAGTTTATTGGTAATAAGCATGGGCTCCAGAAACAGACTTATGTTCCAATCCTAATGCATAATACTGGCTTCATGACCTTGGGTGTATTACCTTTTTAAGCATCAGTTTTCTCATCTGTACAGTGAGGATAATAGTATTTGCTTCATAGTTATAATGAATAATTGAGATCATGTGCAATAAGCATAAAGCACCATGTCTGACTTATATATTAAGTACATTATAAGTGACAGTAATTTTTATACAGGACAGTCCATTCCTCACTTCAGTTATATCATACCAGCCACTGGATAGGATAGAGCAAATGGCATCCATCCTACTTTATGTTTGATCTATTTAATTTTTCTTCTAAAGATTTCACTTCCAGCCCTTCAAAAGGATATAGGAAGTTCCCATATATAGCAGCCTCATTATTCAATTTTTCTTCCCATATGTTTTTGATGCCAGGACATCCACATGAAATTAGAGCAAAGAGGGAGGCTTTGTGATCAACACCATTTCCCTTCAAAATGCTTATTCTTATCAAAAAACTTGTTTCTAGACCATGCAGCCATCAATGTGAAAGATTTTGAGTTACAACTTTACATTAAAACAGAGTTTAGGAAAAATAAAATAAACATTGTATACAATTTTCTTTAATTGAAGATAACCAGTTAACCTGTCATTCTATGAGGAGGTTATTTTTCTGAGAACTACTCAGTAGTCTCAGGGTACAGATGCCTAGAATATTATTCTGTTGCCACTGTACAGGGCGAGAAGAGAAGAATGACTGATGGGTCCCTGGGGCTATTCAATGATACTGTGCATTGCCAGAAATAGGACACACAGGGGACAGTGACATAGTGAATATCTTTATGTCAGAGACATGCTAGTTATTCTTGTGCTATGGAAAGAGAGTAGAAGGAATCTGGATCTTCCATCTGGATCTCCAGGTGATACCATTTCCAGCTGCTGCAAACAGGTTGGTTGAGCAATGTGCTATCCCAGAATTCCACACTAGTGAGCCCATGTAGTCACTTATTCATTCAGCAAATATTTGCTGAGTGCCAGCACTTTACCAGGTGCAAAGAATACATTGACAATCAAGGCAAAAGGCATCCTTGCCTTCAAGGATGTTCTATATCAGAAGACAGATAAAATGAGGAGAGTTGCTATAAAACTCAACAGGGAGATTTGATTTAGGCAGGGAAGTTGGGACCAGGGATTCCCCACTCCTCTCATTCCCAGCTTCTCGTTGCCCCCTCACCCCTCACTCATGTCTCTTTGACCTACAGAATGCCTGCCTGAAGGGTGAGTTGCCGGGGGAATCTGAGCATGCTCCAAACCTCTGGTTTCTCTCTTTTGAATAAAGAGCCTCAAGAGATTGTGCAACCCAGGATCTTCATTTCCCCAAGAAGACAGTTCAGCAGAGGGACTCTGGCCCTGAAGGGGGAAAGCTAGAAATGGTGAAGGGTTGGTTTAATTCAGACTTCAGTATCAGAGCTAAACCACATTCTCCAATCAGATTTATGGATCTAAAAATGAGCTGATATTTTTATAACCATCTGTCTGTCCTGAGCCTGATTTCTCAATGGATTCTAAACTTGGAAGAGAAAATAAACATGCTGTTTATTGATGTCCCTTATACCCCATCATCTTATAGCATTTGTCAGATATCTGAGGAGTAGATGCAAGAAACTGGCATTTAAGGACCACATCAATCCACTGGCAAAAAGAGAGATTGAGGTTTTTGGCTTAAACCAAGGAGGTATTGAAATTTTTTGCCAGTGCTAAAGCTAGGAAGTTTATCTGTGTGGGGCTTTGCATTTGGTTACTGAAGACGGTGACACTTGGGGTATTGCAATAACCATAGAACTTTATGACTGACCTTTATGACTGAACTTGATGTGATTTAAGAAGACACATAGGGATCAGATCATAGAGGAAAGAGAGTATATGTGTCTTACCTAAACCTCATCTTAAGATAGGTAGTACTTCAATACACTGTCTTTTTTAGGTCTTGCTGGGCAGAATAATTTTTTTTCCTGCATTTACTGAATTTCTTAATGAAGACTATAGGCTAAATATTTAAACTCTAAAGACAGCTAATCTCAGGGAGGGCTACCGAACACTGGTATGTGTTTTGTGCCAGGCATAGGGAAGAAATGCAAGGTTATATACTCTCAATTCTGTTTTTCTCTATGTAGATCAAGGTTCAGGACTAAGTGGAGAACAAAGCATGGCTAAACTCTCAGATTCGTGTAGGTTATCTTTAGGCTCCTGGGTCATCTTCCCTACTAACAGGTTGTCTCTGCTTAGTACTCTGAGTTATTGGTTACCTAAGCCTTGACCATGGTTTTTAGATTACAGAGATTCATACCTTGGTATTGATCACAGAAGCACGTTAGTCTTTATTAATTAACAATTAATTAACACTTTGAAAGGAATGGAGAATCTGGCTTCTCCTTGGATTGACATAGAAACTCCATGAATTTTTCCCAAACTCATGAGTTAAGAAAAAATGTACCTACATAAATACAATGGAATATTACTCAGCCATAAAAAGGAATGAAATTGTGTCATTTGCAGAGACATGGATGGACGTAGAGACTGTCATACAGAGTGAAGTAAGTCAGAAAGAGAAAAACAAATACCGTATATTAACACATACATGTGGAATCTAGAAAAATGGTATAGATGATCTTATTTGCAAAGCAGAAATAGAGACACAGACATAGGGAACAGACATAGGGATACCAAGAGGGGAAGGGGAGGGTGGGATGAAATGGGAAATTGGGTTTGACATATATACAGTACTATGTATAAAATAGATAACTAATGAGAGCCTATTGTATATCACAGGGAACTCTACTCAGTGCTCTGTGGTGACCTAACTGGGAAGGAAATCCAAAAAAGAGGGAATATATGTATACGTATGGATGATTCACTTTGCTGTACAGCAGAAACTGACACAGCAGTATAAAGCAACTATACACCAATAAAATAAAATAAAATAAAATAAGAAAGTACCTAGATTACTCAGCTTTTAGAAGTTAAACTTGCTGAACAAATCAGAAAAGGAAAGATAATTTCTAAATATGCTTATTTCTTACCATCAGAATAGTAACAGTGACAAGAAATAAAATTCAAAAGGTCAAAATGAATTAAAGAACAAGATAGTTATTTCTAGATCAATAAGGATGATGAAGAGCAAAGGATAGAAAAAGAGAGTTGAGTTTTTAGAAGATCAGGGTTATTTCTCTAAAGGAGCCTGGAAAGGCAAGGTGCTGAGAAGCAGATGGCAGGTGTTTTGGTTCTCCCTAAGCCCACGTAGCTCAGGTTCAGAAGCATCAATATTTACAATGAGGGAAACTGTATGGTGATTCTCCGGTATAAACAAATATAGAGAAGAGGCTTCAAGTGTCAAAGAACTTTCACAAGTAGCAGTGGTAATGATCACTATGACAGAAGACAAAGACTTCTCACAAAAAAAGGGTGGAGCCTATGTCACTCGACAAAACACACAGCACAGCCCTGAGTGCTAGAGGGTTAGAGGGAAAGCAGAAAGAAGAGATTTTGCATATGCCAAATGGGGAAGAATGGCATGTCTAGTAAGATCTCGTGACTGAAGCTGCTACTTGTGCTCAGTTATGTCTTTTTAAGAAGGCAGGGATGTCTCAAATGCTATTCTCTGAGAGTTGGTATGGTGTATATGTAGATCCTTCCCCCCTGCTCTCCCCTTACAAACGACAAACATAACATTACAATTAAACTTATGGGAGCTTTTTCTCATAAGAGCTCAATTTCACAGTCTGTAGCCTTCAGATTACTGACATGAATTAATAGGCATCCTGGTAAATCACTAAAACCAAGACTTTCCTGTATCTCTCCTCTTTTCCTCAGCTACTACGTTTCTGCTTTCATTTCTGGCACCAACGTGGGTCTGGATTGTACAGAGTATAGGGTTCTGGGAACAGTATTTCTGTAGAGGCTGGAGACTGACTTGAATTTTTAAATTTTGCAGTGTTTGGTTGATGCTGTGATATTCTTTTATGTCCAAATATTAGAAAAAACATGGCACATAAGCAGTTTTAAGTTGGATTAATTCCACATTGACATGATTTAGAAATTATACTTTTTAGTAGAAGCGGTCTACTCAGTCCCAACTCTACCCAACAATAGCATCAGAGATCTCTCTGAGTCAGACTGAGCAGAATAAGAAATTGGGTGATTGTGATGAAAGAATTTTACATTCTATTTGGTATTAACTTGTAAAGAAAAAGGAATATAACCTTTGGACCTCCTTTTGGATCCATGTTCTTCATAATCAGAGATGGTTTTTATTCAAATTTAAGACTTCTTTAGGATTGTTTTTAGAGGACATGTCTATTTGTAAATCAGAAGGAAAAATTAAAGGATGGATTTTCTACCCAGGATTCAGAAATTAGTTCCATTCTGGCCCATTTCAAAGCCTTTCAGAGGCAAAAGCTAAATTGCCCAACAGTTGCCTGGCAGGACTTTAAAGGATGAGTGTTTGATATTGTGAGGTGGCCTCAGGAAGGTAACACCATTGCCATCCAAATCTCTTCTCACTTGTAAACCGGCTACACCAATAGTTGACCATAGACTTAATGAATAAACTGAGTGGGTTAAAGAAATAAAAAGCTGGGGACATTGGAGACAGATACTTATTCCATACTCTTAATTTTTCAAAGGAAAGGGGAATGGAGAAAGGAGAGAATTTCTACTCAGCTTCCTGGGAAAGAAAGTTTTAGATGGAAGGCTCTGACTTTCCCTCCAGCCCCAAGGGAGGAAGAGTGACTTGCCTGACACAACAGTTTAGGAGAAGAGACTCAGTTCAGTCCTTCTGTTTTTCCTCTGCTTTGGGAGCAACACTCTGGCCTGCTCTTTACAACCCCTGAAATTGGAGGATTAAGTCCAATTCAGAGAGAGTTGTAGAAGTCCATCTGGCTGCAAATTTATAATTATATTCATCAGTCAATTTTGCTTTCTCTCTGTCTTCTGCATCTTATTTCTCAGTTGGCTCTTAACTCAAGAGATCGAAGAAGGGTTTTTATTTATTGCCTCCACTGAAACCCTAACAAGGGCAAGACTACAATATTGGCTTTCCTAGTGAACCTTTTAAAGATTTGAACAAATATAAGTTGTTGGGCTGGGCAAAGAAATAGTGATGGTGGAGTGGAGATTTCTAAGCTAAAGAGAATAGCTATGCAAAGGCATGGCACTGATAGAGCAAATAACATAGTTAATAAACTGAAACAAATCCAATATGATCAGAGCAAAAAAAGTAGCAAGTAAGCGGATCTACGTACTAAGGAAACATTGTGTAGAGCTTGGCTATGGAGTTGAGATTTTTGCCCTAAGGTAGGTTTGCCAGATTAAGTAAATAAAATTATAAGACTCCAGTTTAATTTGAATTTCAGATAAAAAAAAACGAGTATTTTTTTTTTAGTACAGGTATGTCCCATGCAACATTTGTAATATATGCAGTATGCTTACACTAAAAACTATTCTTTGTTTATCTGAAATTCAAATTTCACTAAGGGTTTTCTATTTTATCTCACAACTCTATCCTTATGGAAATGGCAAATCACTGAAGTCTTGAAAACATTCAAGTGATCAGAAATCAGAGAGAGAGAAAACTAGTCATGCAGCAAAAGGCAAACATCTCTTTCCAAATGTTCTCAATTTTCTTTAGAGCCCCTTCCAACACGGCCTCACCATAAAACCTATAATAATGAGAGCCTGTTATATCCTGTGACTCATGATAATATTGTAAATACAGGCTGATAAAGATAAATTACAGTCTCAGTAATATGGCAGATGAGGCTGACTTGTAACAAAAATGGAGTCTGGATTCTATCTCTTACCATTCATGCTCTGTAGAGAAAAAGCAATACACAAAAGTGACTGACAAACATAGCAATTTCACTTGTGAAACTGGGCACACTCATTTTGCCTCCATTGAAATCTAGGTTCTACACCTCCCTAATCTACAAAGCCTGTGTTTATTGTGCCTGACTTTTTCAGAATGCAGTGACTTCTGCTGGGTTCGTGGCCACCTCAGTCTGATTCACAGCAAGGTGTTTTAAATGGACTGACACTGCGATTACTCACACATGATCCATCAGAAGAACACATCCTGTGCTACCTGCAGAAGAAATGGGCACTATACCAGTAAACAGAAACCATTCTCCTGACTTAATATCCATTTTCTAAACACAAATCTTCTTTTGTAATTGACTTCACTTGTTTCCTAAATACCTCTATATCCCTTCTTTGTAACCTTTCCCCTAGGAGTTCTCTCATATGGCAGTTGTTAGAATTCTAATTGCAACTCTCTGGAACAGAGTAATGGTCAGATTGGAATGAGTTGTTCTCACCTACTGATGGGTCAATTTGTGGGCTTGTAACTGTATGAGTACATGCATCACCAGGAAACCAGTCTCTCCATAGGAGGTCAGTAAGTGGTAGGAGCAGTATTAAAATGGAAAAGAAAAGAAAAGGCCAAAGACAAAGTTTCAAAAAGCACTGACATTTTTTTTAAAAGGCCAGGTGTGTGGCTACAGTACATGGTAGGTACTTTAAAACACCTCCTTATCCCAGAAATGTAACACATGTTATTGCTAACCTTCAGTATGTCCATCCAGTCCTAGTGTCAATATTACAAAAGTGAAACTGAAGTATAGGAAACCCAAGCCTGAGTACATGGCTGGAATTACTAGATTTCTGGGCAAGCCAAGACCATACTAAGTGAAATAGAGTTCAGCTAATAAATATCCATTCAGGCTAACATTTGATGAATGCTTACCATGTGCCAGGAACTGTCATCAACACTTTAATCATAACTATTTAATACTCACTACAGTCCTACAAGGTAGGTCTTATTATTTTTACCATTATACGAGTAAGAGAATTGAAACACATGAACACAAATTTTTAACCAAGCTTACACAGCTCAAGAGTGATAGATCAAAGATATAATCCAGGCAATTTGACTGTAAAGTTGTACTTTGAACCACTATACTATTCTTATTCTGAGGATTGAGCACCTTTTAACAGCAGAGAATCCTTGTGTGGTCTACAAAATATGAATGGAGATTAGCTTACATTGCTTTGCCTTGGTAATAAGTTCAAGTCTAACAGTTTTCTCAATTTCCCTTTGCAGTTCCATGATTCTAGGTGACTTTACAAGGATTTATGTTACATTTAAAAAAAAAAGTATGTGTGGTTGTGAACAATACTTGCTCAAAGCAACAATCAGTTCTGTGCTTTGATTGAATCTATATCCATTCACTCTTTTTTTTTTTTTTTTTTTTTTTTTTTTTGTGGTACGCGGGCCTCTCCCTGTTGTGGACTCCCCCGTTGCAGAGCACAGGCTCTGGACGCACAGGCTCAGCGGCCATGGCTCACGGGCCCAGCTGCTCTGAGGTATGTGGGATCTTCCCAGACCGGGGCACGAACTCGTGTCTCCTGCATCGGCAGGCGGACTCTCAACCACTGCGCCACCAGGGAAGCCCATTCACTCTTTTATTCAAAAGTCATTCACGGAGTGCCTGGTGGCTGAGGTGCACTAAATTTGGTTATCAAGACATTGTTCCTGATCAGAAGAATTGCACAGCCTATAGGAATATACAGACATGCAAAGAGAATATATGGGAATATATAGGCATGCAAGGAGACAATTAGAATGGTAATCACATTGCTTGTTTACTAGTTGTAGGCTAGGCCAATGCTCTAGAGAATATGTAATTCAGTGTCTTAAAGACTCCCAGCCTTGCTCTTTTCCCTAACTGCTCACTTGGGACCTTTCCACCTCTTGCAAAATATCCCCAAAGATTTCTAGAAATACCCAGTGGATGCTTCTTCTGGTACATGAACTGATCCATTAGCTACAGGGATTTTACAGTAGACACACTGATTAGGAGAGTCACAGGAGGAGAGAAGGAACACCATCTTGTTCTCATTAAATTGCTAATGGCAACTTCACTAGAGCCACTGTTGACAGTGGCCCTAAGCCACTCCTCTCCCTTGGACCATGGTGGGGTGGGGAGATTGCCCGTGCTCTGATTCTGAGTTACTTAATAGGGTTTAGTTAGTAGGGCATTCTGTAGCATAGCCCAGTTGTACTCAAGATCTCAGAGACTCTCAGAAAAGCAGTATCCCCAGCTGTGACTCTTCCTTCTCTAAAAAAGCCAACGTATCCAAAGGACTAGGCAGGAACACATGCTTCATTATTTTCCATTTTTGTTTCTGTCTCTTAAGAGCTTGAAACAAACAGATAAAACACAACAGAACAAACCTTTCCCTGTCCTTTAGCCAAAACACATAAAAAGTCTCATGCAAAATATTCATGCAAATTGTGGCCACCAGCCCACTAATAATGTGCACAGCCTGATTTAGTTTGGACTCAAATAGGACACCCTGCTACACACAGCACATGGTAAGTGATATGAGACATGAACAGAGTTTGAGGCATGTAGAAGATCACTCTGTCTGGAAGCTCTGGAAATCTTTTTCGAAGCAGTGACCCTTGGGCTCAATCTTGAAAATATGAGTAGCAATTTATTGTTCATCGAAGAGACATTATGGCATGTTAGGCAGAGGAAATTGGATACAAATGTCTGGGTGTACAGAAGAGCTTGGAGTTCTGGGGTGAGTGGGAAGTATAATGTGCTTGGGGCACAACTTGTGCATTAGGCTGTCCCTGTGGGGATGCAGTTTGGGGAAGTGAGGCTAGAAATAAAGGATGGGATCAAATTCAGAGTAGCCACTATTCTGTGCTATTTTCAGTCAAAAGTTTTCTAAGTGGATCTCAGTGTAGGGGAGGAAAAAAATACTTTTCCTCTCTACATATCTTAGGTTCCTTGGCTGGGGTCCTATAAATTAGACTAACAAAGGACAGATGACAAAGAGGAAAACAAACAGAAGTGTATTAGTATGTGCATCACAGGCATACACAGGGGGGCACTCAGAGATGAGTAACTCACAGGGGTGGGTAGAACTTGAGTTTGTATAGCATCTTAACAAAATAATAATAAATTTTAGAGAAGTGACAAAGGAAAAGGGCTTGTAGCTTCTAGGGGCAGCAAATGTGGAAAGGCAAATATACGGAAAAACTAATGGTAGATAAGGGCTAGTTTGAGCAAGGTTTGTTATGTTGGTTCCTTTAGTGTCTTCTCTGGGCTGTTAAGGGTTTAGACTTGTCTCCAATGATTAACTTGTGTCCTTCCTTATTCAGAGGAGAGAGGGGACACCTTTACAAATTTATTTCCTACTTTTAGGCAAATATGGGGAGGGCAAAGAGCTTTTCTCATATCTGCTTATTCTCAAGTGACTTTAGCTAACAGTCTCTACTGCTCAAATTGCTCTCACATATAATTTTTCCTTTGATCGTCACAATAATTCCATGGAGTTGGCAATGCAATGACATTATTCCCATCTTATAGATTTGGAGATTGTACCCCAAATGACAAAATGGCTTGCTCAACATATTCAGCTCTCTGGAACCCTGCATTTTGTCATCCAGAGAAATTCACTTGTGTCCTGGATTCTCAGTTCTACTATAGTAGTGTAACAGTAGGATTATAACATTGGAGTGGTGAGGGCATTGGCATGAAAAAGGGTGGCTTCATATCTTTGCTCTGGTCCTTACTAGCTATGCCCTTAACTGAGTTACTTTACCTCTTTGGCTCATGTCTTCTACTCTGTGACATAAAGATAACAATCCCTATCTCTCAGAGTTGCTGTGTGCATCAAATGAGAGCGCCATACCTGCTACTTAATAAGAACTAAATATATCATTGCCTAAAATCATTATCATCATTTTTATGAAGTAACAGTGGATAATGGGAAATATAGTGTGCAAATGAAGGGACATGTAGATTCAGGTATTTATTCTGATTTCCTGCTCTAACCCTCAAATTCAGATTCCCAGAAAACAAGTTTTTACTTCCATCCATATGTGCTTACATTTAAAGAGTTCCACTAAGTCTGATTGGCTGCTATTAATGCCAGAATCCTGGTTGAGCTTGGTTGCTTTATAGTCTCTCACAGCTTTGTAATGGTAGGGAAAAGAATCCCTGAACTATCATTGTGGGGGCCATGTTTATGAATTATTACATGTGTTGCTGGACCACTGTGAGCACTCAAATTTATTTTTATGATCATTCTCACTTTTGTGTAACTCAAGGTCATTTATTTGGCCAGCTAATGAAATGACTGTAGCAAAATTATGAGGAAATGGTCTAACATCACTATTCCAACAAAATGACTTATTGATATTTAATGTAACATTAACATTGCCTTTCTTAGAAAATCTCTAAGACATGTTTTAAACATATATATCCATATTCTCCCCTGAGAGAGAATTTTACTGTTTATTTAATGAGTCAGTTAAGCTGAAACAAGACACTATATTCTTTTTTTTTCTTCATATAGAAATAGTCATGTAACTTGACCTTCTATCATCAAAAGTAAACATGTTAAGAAAATCAGTGGTAAACATTTTCCAGAGTAAGCTTCAGCTTGATCCTTGCTTGCTGTCTGCAAGGGACTGCTGCTGTGGGAGCTTATGTCTTAAAGATTTCCCTACCCTTGACACCTTGGGTAACTTCAATAGCAGGAGCTTTGAGAATCTAAATTACTCATCTCTGCTATGCATTTACTGCTGTCGTTCAGTTGAATGAAATTAAACTTGCCACTTGTACCATCACACAGAAGAAAATTATAGAACAACTTTTTTAAAAAATGTTATTTCATTTAATTAAGGAGCAAATAGAATTCTGTTCTACTTCAATTCTTTGGTATAAAAAAAATACAACATTGAAGAAAAGGGAAAGCATTAAGTTTCTATGAGAAGTTCAATAAGTGAAATCAAAATCACAACTGGGCATTACTTTTAGATGCTATTTATGCAACTGTTCTTTCCACTACATTTATCAGAAAGTCTCACCAATTCCTAAAAGTCTACCACTCCTACTCCCTTGTTAATTTTGTCCTTGGTATTTTTTTTTCGGGGGTGGGGAGTTCCTCTGGAAATTACTTTCATTTCTGTAGAGAAGTTTGATTAATTCCTAACATGGAGAAAACAATAAGGAAACTTGGGGCAGATCTTTTTCTTGGTTCTCACACTTCATTTTGTACTCGTTTTTAAAAATGTGTAGGTTTCACATGAAAATTGTGATTAGTGGATTGTCTTGAAAAGTCAGAAAATCTGGCCACAGTAAGCCTATGTTTCAGCATGACAAACATCAGTGGGAGTTGAGCAGCAGCTGCCTCCTTTACATGGGATACGTGAACTCCACAGTCCACAGTCCACGCCAGTCTCTATTGCCTCTCCACTCAATCATCCTGCTTTACTCGGGTAAATTACTGGCATGACTCTGAAGATATTTGTAATTATATAGCTACTGATTTTTCCATCTATATTTGGATTGATAGATATTATTATTACTATTATTTTATTAGTATTACTGTTTTTTAACAACAAAAGAATGCCTACCGGGGAGGTAGGCAGACTCAAAGTCTATCTCTGATGACTTTAAAATTTCTTCTAGGATATAGATGACCTTAAGCATTTCTCATAGGTAATTTTCTCATTTTACAACTGGAGATAGTAATTCCTATTTTTTTTAGTTTTATGATAATTAATAAGATGATGCATATAAAACATAATCCCTAAAGCAGAGTAGGTGTGCAATAAATGTTAGCTACAGTGTTCTATGATATAACAAAATAAATGTGGTTTTAAAAATTGACTCTGCATTCCTATCACTCCATTTCCTATAAAAGATGCCCTGTATCAGGATTTTTGATTTTCAATTGCATTTTCCCCCTTGAGTGGTCTGGGATAATTGCCAATGGACATGCTGCCTCTGTCATTCTGGGCGAATCTTTTGGTCTTGAGCTTTAAGCAGGATAATGAATGAATTGAAGGAAAGCTGAAGCAAACATGTGGGTGGATATCCCTTGTCAGAGCTTTGATTTAGATTCCTTGAAGAACAACAGAAATGTTCATTATATTTTCATTCCTTTCAAAATGCAAAGAATAGCAGAGCTTCAAAAACAGGACAGTAACGCACTACCCTAGAGGAAGCCGTTTGAACAAATTTAAAAGCATCCTCTAAGAATCAGGGCATAGATGCTTTCCTCATTATTTCTCCTGCACATTATTTGGCACCATTATCTGTTTTGATCCCTTTCTACAGATTTTCCAACGTTAATGTGCTGCAAATGTGATTCTTGGATCCAGTAAACGGTCTGCAGCTCACACTCATGTAGAACTCAGTAGGTCATTAAACAGATTCCTGATTTACTGCCTTTAATTTCTTCTTCAGGAGCATCAAGAGAAGCTTGTGGGTGGAGGTGGAGGATCTCTAATTACAATCATGGATAGAGAAATGGTTTCTTCTGACATTTTTCTTTCAGAGAGACTAAGCAAAACTGTGGTACAGTTTAACAGTACTCTTCTTAACTCACTGCAGGTTGCCATGGAAACAGGAATCTCGCATCAACATGAAAGGCATTTAGGGAATCTGTTAGGCTTTAATATTAGCATGATCTAAGCATTCTTGCTCACCACTAACAAGTCTAGCAACTCTTTACAGTATCATTAATATTCATTAAATCTCCCTGCACGTGGTTTGGGGGATCTTCATATTGCATTTGAGGTCATTTTGGGGAGTGACCAACTCATCAGAGAACATGCATTTTGTAGAACTACACTTAGCTCATCTAGCACATGAAATAAGACTCACTCTACTTACACTGCTATTTTCACATGATCCAGATTTAGATTTTAATAGAGAAGAACATGATTGCAATGGCAATTAAAGAAATCTGCTAATATTTAGGAAGTTTATTTATAATAAAGAACCAAATGGGAATTTTTGTTGTATAAAACAAGTTTAATAGAAACAGGCCCTTTGATTACTTGTGCTAGGTAACTTTTAGGTTAGCTCCCACATGTAAGTTTAGTTTTGTTAAATATATATTTTTAGCATTTGTTTTTGAGGACAATTTACTTCAGAATCTTAAAACACTAAAAGGTATGTTGCTGGCAAAATCACGTGGACTTTTTGTTTTTCTCCCAAGAGCCATAAGAATGTGATTTAAGGGGCTTCCCTGGTGGCACAGTGGATAAGAATCTGCCTGCCAATGCAGGGGACACGGGTTCAATCCCTAGCCCGGGAAGATCCCACATGTCACGGAGCAAGCCCATGTGCCAGAACTACTGAATTTGCACTCTAGAGCCTGCGAGCCACAACTACTGAAGCTCATGTGCCTAGAGCCCATGCTCTGCAACAAGAGAAGCCACTGCAATGAGAAGGTTGTGCACCTCAACGAAGAGTAGCCCCTGCTCGCCACAACTAAAGAAAGCCCGTGTGCAGCAACAAAGACCCAACGCAGCCAAAAAATAAACAACAACAACAAAAAGAATATGATTTAAAAGCCACCAATTTGTTTAAGGCAATTATAGCAATGACTAAATTACCATTTTCTTTTATTTCACAAAAGAAGGGAATTTTGGTGGACTTATTGGGGAAAAAATGAGAGATATTTTTGAATTATGTTTCAAACTCTTCCAATTATTTTTATGTGAATTGAAATGTCACTGATTTATCAGTTAGTCTTCTTCTCCACTTGACCTCCTGAATTGATTCTGTGTCTTCCCACTATTGAAAGGTTCTGAGTGGCTTTTAATGCTTATTCCTGGCATAGGGCAAGCAGCAAGTTTTTGTGATGAATATATCAGCTTTGGAGTCAGAAAGCCCAAGTTCAATTCTCAGCTCCACTGTTTGCCAACTGGGTGACACTGGGCAAGGTATTTAAACACTGTACTTCCATTTCATCATGTGGTCGTTATAAGGTTTAAGTGAGATAATGCATGTGCAGTACTTAGCAGATTTCTGCTATAATATATACATACTAGCATATAATACACATGTAGTGAATTTTAATTATGTCATTATTATATTAATTTTGTAGCTTAAATAATCTGACAACACTGCTAAGCCAATATTTCCCTTTTTATTAAAACCAAACATCGTAGCAGAAATTAGCTCTCCTTCCTTTCTCTGAGCTTGCTGTTCATCTTCTTGAAAAGTGGATTATACTAATAAAGTATCCAAAAACCAGAGAACAGGTAAGAAATGAAAATAATAAGGTCATCATAAACTGGAAATTTGATTTGTAGGTGGTAAGTTAAACAAAACCAGCCACTAGTCACCTGTAGTTGAGAAGAGTTAAAATGTGTCTATCAGTAGTTTAGTTGCTGGCTCATCTAGCTTTTAGACAAGAATCAATTAGTCTGTAATAAACTACTTATCATGAACAGAAGCAGAATCTATGATTACTCTAACTTGACGTTTAATTTCTTATATGCTGAATTTTAAACATGTAAATGAATTATTTCCCTTTCTAAGTCACATGAAATGGAAGCAAAGTGAATAGACAAAATGGTATCAGATGGAGACAAAAGGTGAACTTAAGGACTTAAATAATTAGCTCTTAAGAACGCGGCTTAGGTTTGGGCTAATAGTGGAATTCTTAAAACTGCACCCCAGAATTAGACAAGTGTGAACACCCAGGCATTGGAAGCACTAGAAAAGAGCTTCAGGGGCAGAGGTTACCACTAGAAAACTTGTAGCATGAATGAGAATAGAATGCATGGTCACGGTAGGCAGGCAGCTTCCAAAGACAAAGAAAGGAGAGAACAGCTGAGATGCTTATGTCTAGTAGCTGCTCTGGCCAACTTCAGACTGGAACACGTGCTCTATGGAGGTGGGCAGGTCTGAAAAGAGAGAAGCGGGGAGAGTAAAGTCAAGCCAAGCATTCCCAGTTTCTTATCCCCCAAATCACCAATCAGATGAAAAGGAGTGACTGAGACAGGAGTGTTACTCTGATCGATGGTCCTCCATGTTGGTGGATAATGAATATGTTAGTTTGTGAGGGCTGCTGTAACAAAACACCACAGACTGGGTGGCTTAAGCAACAGAAATTTATTTTCTCACAGTTCTGGAGCTAGAAGTCCAAGATCAAAGTGTAGGCAGGTTTGGTTTCTTCTGAGGCCTCTCTCTTTGGCTTGCAGATGTCCCCCTTCTCACTGGCTCTTCACTTGGGCTTTCCTCTGTGTGCTTGTATCATTGATGTCTCTTTATGTGTCCAAATTCCCTGTTACTGTAAGGCCATCAGTCAGATTGGATTAGGACTCACTCTAATGGCCTCATTTTAATTAATTATCTCTTTAACGGCCCTATCTCCAAATACAGTAATGTGCTGAGATACTGGGGGTCAGGACTGCAACATGAATGATTTGGAGGGAACACAGTTCAGTCCATAACAATCAATGTGCCCGTAACAGCATAGTAATAACTAGAGACTGTGCATCACGATGAATATTTCTGTAATTTCCTCTTTCCTTTGTGTCTTAGGTAGCTTTTTTGGGAGCTAAGCTGCCTTCACTATGAGGCACAATGAGAGGCAAACCTGCAGCCAGTAGCTTATAGTATCAGTGATCTACAGAAACAAAATGAGAAATTGCCAAGTCTATCTTAAAAAGACCATTTAGGGGCTTCCCTGGTGGTGCAGTGGTTGAGAGTCCGCCTGCCGATGCAGGGGACATGGGTTCGTACCCCGGTCCGGGAAGATCCCACATGCCGTGAAGCGGCTGGGCCCGTGAGCCATGGCCGCTGAGCCTGCGTGTCCGGAGCCTGTGCTCCGCAACGGGAGAGGCCACAGCAGTGAGAGACCCGCGTACAGCAAAAAAAAAAAAAAAAAAAAAAAAAAAAAAAAAAAAAGACCATTTACTGCCTGGTTTCTTAAAGGACATATTAAATTCCAGCAAGTTCAAAATGTTCCAAAGTGGCTAGTCATTTCAGAAGTGCCAATAAACATGAAAGCATAATTTATCTTTTGAAAAACGAAGGATTATGTTTTACCAGATTTATTCTGTTATACTTCTATGTGACATGGGGTTCTAAAATCACATTAAAACAATTTCCTCCTGGAGAACAGTTTGTTTTAATAAAGTTAAACACAGAGAGTAAGAATAATGATAAAACCTGTTATCTTTGGAACAAATAGCTATAAATGAAATGAAATTAAGTGAAACCATAAAGAAACTTCATTTGTTCTTTCGTAGCACCTTTCCACAGAGACATTAAGAACTTTACAAATGCTCATTAGGTAGGTTATCTAGTACACTGCACCTTGGAAATTACCTTTGTATTCAAATTGAAATTTTTCAGATCTTGCAACCTGACTATGGAACAAAGAGAAAAACAGAAGTTTCTTCAGAAATTCCCAGATCCACATCTAGGTGCCTATGTTCTGCTCATCCTCTGAGTATGCCACATAAATGTGAAAGATTTAGGACCAGGCCTTCCCCCAAACTTCTGGATTTCATGTTAATCCATAGGTAGATAATGGAAAAAATTGATTTAGGGGAACAAAAAAAAACTCAGCCCCAATTTTTTCATTGTGTTTAAATTACTAATATCAATATCAAGAATTAAAATTAATTGAATCCTATACCAGACATAAAACATTTTAAAGTTCACGATTTCAAGCCTTTCTTGAACACAATGACCATGGCATTCTGCTAAGGGCTGTGGAAATACCAACACATGGAATGAAACATGGTGTCTAGTCCAAGGGTGCTCACAGTCTAACTGGGAAATTAGACACTAACAACTGTCATGTATAACCATATGTTATACACAGTATTATATATAATAACTGTAGTACTTGTTTATAAAGTCTAGGTTACTTAATGAATAGAAACAGAGGAAGCAAAGACTCACTAAGTTTAGAGAATCTAAGAAAGCTTCTCATAGGAGAAGACATTTAAACTGGGTCTTGAAGGATGTGAAGGATTTTGTAGGAAAATGTTTCCCAAAGATTAAGGCAGAACATAAGAGAACAAAAGAGAAAAATACAGATGAGACATAGTGAGTGGAACACTTGGTGTGAAAAACAGTTGTGAAAATCAGATAATGTAGGACCTTGACTAAGATTTTGAGAAATGGGAGAAATAAAATGATTTGTTCTCCTGGAAGACAGTTCTGGAAGCATGTGAGGGTAGTATGCACATAGGAAAGCAGGCAGGTGGACAACATTTCCTATGAGAGTTTACTAGCCAGATTTTCAAGGGCAACCTGAACATGATGTCCCTTCTTAAGTTAACTTATTGCTCTAAATAGCTAAGAGATTTGAAGGTGTGGTCACTTTAATGTAATGTTCTCACATAGTCTATCAGTCTGTCACCTCCCCCTTGAGGAGCATAATGTAACCTTTTATAAAGAGAGAAATCCTAGTTTGTCTAAACAACACAAAATCTAAATTCTTTCCAGACCACTCCTTTATTGAACACTTTACACGTTTTTACCTTAAGTTTATGGCTCTTGGTTTAGCTACATCTTCCCATTTTTTTTCCCCAGACTGTGAACAAGATCCCACTCAAAAATCAGGTAGTCAATGATAATTATGCCTTGTTGCCTCCACTTTACAAAATCTCTCTCTCTCTTATCTCTGCTATTATTAACATCTCTTATTTCATTGTGCCGTTCATTATATCTTCAGCCCATATGCCATTAAAAGTGCAGCCAAAGGTTGGCTGGAAGCCCATTCTCAGATGTTTTAGAGAACTCAACAGTGATCTCAATCAGGTTGGGCAGCATCACAGTGGGTTTCTCCCCACTTCTTGGCTAGTGAACCTGGGCCGAGATTTTAGCTTCACCCTAAGGGTTTTATTCTTTTGAACAAATTCATGATGTCTGTTGATTAACGTTGCTGAAATAAATTACATTGAAGTACAGGACTTTTTACATGTGTTGCCAAATTGTTCTTAGTTTTCAATTGGTCTTCACTCAATGATAACTTTAAAATGTGGACCTCTGAGTGTATTGTCTCTAGCACAACCAAATGCCTAATTGACACCTCCATTTAGATATATCACTGGTACCTGAAATCTAGCCTGTGTGCAAACACACCTCTGGGGGCTGCCTCCCACAGCTGTCTTCCCCATGTCATTCAATGGGGTCACTATTCACCCAGTTGACCAGGCTTTACACTTAAGTAATGTCCAGGCCCCTTTCTTTTTTCTCATTCTTTAAATGCAATCTGTCACCAAGTCTTGTTAGTGGTACTCTCAAAATATATCCCAAATCTAAGTAAGCTCTTCCTACCAGCTTCACTGTTACTTGCCAAGTAAAAATGGCCTGAATTGCTGCATAATTCTTTCAACTAATGTCCCTGCTTTTGCCCTTGTTCCCTACATTCCATTCTCAATATACCAGAAAGGGAATAAAGCTTCTGAACATGTAAATCATATCACATAACTCCTTTGCCCCAAATTCTCCAATACTTTCCTACGACAGTCACAAAAATCCCTTACGCCTGTTCACAGCTCACAGCTGAAGCCCATTACCCTTTCAACCACATCTGGGCAAACTGCTTAGAAGGCCTAGAAGGCTGCACCCTCCTTTGGTGCAGGTAGGCCTCAGCCCCACCACTAACCACAGTGAAAGCCTAAGCCAGTCTCCTTCCTTGCACTGTCGTTTTTGTTAACCAGCTCGGGCCACTCACCCTGTTCTTCCAAAAAGTCTGATTATATAAGGAATAAGCCTTTTCATACTCTCTTGGGGTGTGTGCGTGTGTATGTGTGTGTGGTTATTGGTCTTGACATCCAGAACACATTTTCAGGGGGGGTCCATCCTTGCTGTGCTACTAGCTAGCTAGCTATCTGTCTTCTATCAATCATCCATCTATCTTCTCTCCTCACCAACTTGGAGTTTTCATACTTGCCTCATGTATGTACTCTTGGTGGTGTGTAAACCTTTTGCTCCAATTTATTCACATTTAAAAATTCTATACGAGGACTCCCTTAATCTCTGCATGTAGGCTTTGAGTTTGGGCCTTTATTCCTTCTCCTAAAAACTTTCTTTTTTTTTTATGGTACGTGGGCCTCTCACTGTTGTGGCCTCTCCCGTTGCGGAGCGCAGGCTCCGGACGTGCAGGCTCAGCGGCCATGGCTCACGGGCCCAGCCGCTCCGCGGCATGTGGGATCCTCCCGGACCGGGGCACGAACCCGTGTCCCCTGCATCTGCAGGCGGACTCTCAACAACTGCGCCACCAGGGAAGCCCCTAAAATCTTTCTTTATATCATTTATTACCATGTGTTATCCCTGATGACGACTCTCTCCTTGACCAAACTCTAGATAGGCACCTCTGAGCCTGACTAGGCCCCATCCTTGGCATGTCTTCAAGAACCAGTTTTAGGGGCTTCCCTGGTGGCGCAGTGGTTGAGAGTCCGCCTGCCGATGCAGGGGACACGGGTTCATGCCCCGGTCTGGGAAGATCCCACGTGCCGCGGAGCGGCTGGGCCCGTGAGCCATGGCCGCTGAGCCTGCGCGTCCTGAGCCTGTGCTCTGTGGCAGGAGAGGCCACAGCTGTGAGAGGCCCGGGTACCGCAAAAAAAGAACCAGTTTTAGTAAAAATCCTGTCCAATCAGTTTAGCCAGAATCCCCCCTTACCCCTGATGTGTCTCCTTAGTAGTTTTCTCTCTACAGACCCTTACCCTGCTCCTTGGCTATAAGTTCCCCTTTTTCTTTGCTGTATTTGGAATTGAGCCTAATCTCTCCATACTGCAAAACCCCACTACAATAGTCCCTATAACTATCAGGACAGTTCTGAATAAAATCTGCCTTTCCATTTTAACAAGTGTCAGAATAAATATTTCTTTAGCACCACTCTTGGATATTTTCAGAAGAGAGAGAGAGCCTTCTCTCTTATTTATCAACCTGCTTATCATTAAGAACAATTCATCTGCTCTAAGGGGAATGTGACCTTCTTCTATTTATCTCTGTCAAATTTTCTGGATTTTGAGAAATTAATTTTAAGTACTGTCATATTATGGTCAGAAAACACAACATCTCTCACTTTATTACAATCTCTATTTATACAAACTCTATCAATTTTCTTGGTGATCACTTCACACTTTTGATAATACTGACCAACCTATGAGAACAGATATTGACATCCAGAGTCCCTAATCGTATTCACATACAAGTAATACTTTACTGTGTGGTTTCTCTGATTGTTTTGTTTATTTTTAAACCTAGACACCTAGATGAATTTACTCCACATTTCCATGCTTTAAGTTGCACACAGAGCAAGTGCTACATTCCCTGGGCAACTTCTCTCTTTTGCATTTATAAGGAGCATATATTCCCAAGTCTTGTCCTCATCCTTTCTTAATAATAGCTGTAGTTTTCGTCTTGACATTCTGTGTTTTTCTACAACAAACACATAAAATATTCCACCCCCTTGGTTTGGTTATCAGCACTTGCCTATCAGTCATGGCACATTTGCTATCACATGCCTTCCTTTTCTCCCCGGTTAGCCTGCCTACACTCTGTGACCAATGCTTCAGAATTCACTCAGAACAGTTTTCCAGCTGCCCATTTCAATATATTTAAATGATCTCAAGAGATAACATCTATTTGCTATTCAGTATCATTGTCAAGAACCCTTAACATAGTCTCTTATCAAAATATTTTTCTCTTTTTTTCTTCCATCTTTTGTAGTTAGGGACTGAAATCTAAGAGGGGTCTGTCTGCTGGGCTGCTCAGTCCAGGCTTTACAACTGAGCCTGGATCAGAATCCTGGAACCAGTCTTCTGCTTCATTGGTCTTGAAGCACCATTTTATTGATGGTCTCAGAATTGAGAAAGCTAAAACTTCCCCTAACTGAGCTCACAAGCAATTGAGACATAAAATAGAATGTTCATCTATTAATAGATAAAACATGATAAAGCTAACCAAAGATTGGAATATTTATACTGTTTGATTTGCACATTCTTTTCCTCTGAGAACAGCTGTATGAGAAACTGTAGTGTTTTTATGTGAACTTGATATGACGGCAAGGCTGTCATAAAGGCTAGTATAATAGATCTACTATATTGTGATGAACCACCTCCACTGGTAAAGACAATCCTGCCAAGTAGAGACTCAGAGCTTCTCTTGGATGGTTTTCTTCTGTTCTAGTCTGCATGCAGACCGTTTTCTCTCCATTCACATATTCTTTCATGGGACAATAGCTTCAAAATAATAACTACCTTATATTAAGTGCCTGCAATGTTTCTAATGTTTTAAGATAATAATAATAAACACATTAAATACTATACTCCAGGCACTGTTCTAAATAACTTGTTTATCCTCATAGCAACCTTATGAAGTAGGTACTTATTACAGTCTCTATTTTTAAAAATATACATAATCTTTACAAAGGAGTGTATAAAATATGAATATTGATAAAACGAACACCTAAGTACCCACCACCCAGCTTAAGAAATAAAAAATGCATCTCCCTCCTTTCCTACGTTATCTCAATGGGCCAGTATCCTGAATGTGTTGTTAATAACTCCCTTTCTTCTCTCTTGGTTTATTGGTTTGTCTTTTATCTTATTGATTTGTAAGGCTTTTATTTCACTATATCCTGAATATCAATATTTTATGTTTCATATAAGATGCTGATAACTTCTCCCAGTTTATGGTTTTATTTTCACTCCCTTTACTGTATCTTTTGCAATTAATTTTAATGTAGTACAATTTATCAATCTCTCTCTTTATAAGATAAATTTATTTTTTTCTTGTTGAAAAAATCCTTCCCAATCCTGAGGTTGTAATAATATTATTCAATGTCGCTTTCAAAGGATTTGATAGTTTTGTCTGTCACCCCCAGAAATGATTTTTTTGAATGTTGTGGCAGATAGGTAATTAGTTACATCTTACAGATAAAAAATCTGAGGCAAAGACATTGTCTTACTCAGGTTTACAGATGTTAAGTTGTAGAGCTAAGATTTGAATCCAGGCAGTCTGATTTTGGAGCTCACACAGCTATACTGCCTTTGAGGGCATTATTAGAGAAATTATACAGATGTGGAAACTGAGGCTCAGCAAGGTTACGTGACTTGCCCAAGGTCACACAGTCAGTAAGAGCTACAGATAGTATGCAAATTTTAACACTCTTTAGATCAGAATTTGTATATTTTCCTTTATATGTCCTGTCTTCCTAGGACCACATGCTGGTCTGTGCATTCTATTCCCACAAACTCTCTGCTCTCTGTTTTATTTTGGGAGTCATTTTCTTCTCTTCTGCAGAGAGCTGGTTTTACCTGTACTCTTTGTTCTTAACTTGTTTAACCCACAAAGTAAAAATTTATCTCCTGGTCTTGTATTAATCTTATCTCATCTTTTTCTGAATTTATCACATCACCTTATTTCTTAGTCTGAATTTATATGTAATTTTCACCTCTTAGAGCCCCATCTGCTGACCTTCTGATATTCTGCATTCAAATTCTATTTACAGCAGATCATTTTACTTTCAGCTTCATGTTACCTCTTTTTCAGTGATGGCAATTAACACATCAAGGATTTCTTTGATCTTGCTCCTTCCCCTCTCCTTGAGCTCACCTTTTACTGCTCCTTACATGTAATTTTGTTTCATTCTTTCCTTTGTTCATTCAACCAGCACTCACTCAATTCTACTTCCTATGTTTAAGGCACTGTTCTAGATGCTGAATGAAAAAAATGTTCTCGCCCTCATGATGCTTGCATTCTAGTGGGAAGGCAGATAATAAACAAGTAGACACATAACGTCAGATGATGTAAAGTGCTATGGGGAAAGGAAAGGAAAGGAAACGAGTGTGGTCAGCTGGAGTAGCTTTTCTTTTTTTTTTTAATTAGTTGATTTATTGGATAGCTATGGGGAAAAAAACTAACAATTGGCAAGTATCCTGAGTCCTAGATTTGGTTAAGTACTTTATTTATTTATTTTAAGTTTTATTATTTTTAAAGTATTTTTATTCAATTTCACTTACACTTAACTACTTCTCTAGAAGTCAAGGATGATAGCTGACTTCTCCTTGCCATGCCTTGCAAGGGCAGAGATACAGGTAAACATTTTGATAAAAGTGGGCTACTGTTTCTGACTCTTAAAGATAAATGTTGGCTACTGTTTCTGACTCTTAAAGATGATATACAAATGCTCCTTTTTATGGTTACTTTGAGTTCAAAGGAAGCAGCAAGCTTGTCACTTCTGGATTTTTAGAAGGTCCTTAGTTCAGCCTAAATTATCTCAAAGTACAGCCTTTATACAAACAAACTACTCTTTCTATTTTGCTGATACATCTTCCTCTGCTCAAAATGTCACTTGTTCTATTGTCACATAATGAAATTCTGCTCATCTTTCAAAGTCCAAATTAGATATCACCACCTCATTCCCCACCAGGGATACTTCTCTGACCACCTGATGCAGAATCCAAGAGCACACCCAAGCATGTTGCATCACTCTTAGTTCATTATACCTAGTCTTGCAATGCTTTAGTGTCAAACACATAGAGTCCACTAGTATATTGCAAGTTCCTTAGGGAATAAAAACAAGACTAATTTTAGGGAATTTCAACTACAATAATATTTCTTATTTAGTACTGTATTTCTCCTACAGCCAGAATTTAATAGGCCTATTGTATAAATTTTTAGAAGTATTTATTGAACTGAATTGAATTACATGATTAGTCAGACCGAATAGTCTTTTCTTCTTTCATGAAATCATTTAGGATCTGCTCTATGCCTTGAACTGTGTCATGAAGTAAAGATAATAACATGAATATAACATCGGTCTTGTCTTATAGACTGGTGAGGTAGACAGATGAGATGAAAACATGCAGTGCAGTGGAAATACAGAAACTGGTGAGCCAGCACAACTGCTTAGTTACCAGCTTTGACACTACCTATCTGTATGCCTTGGATATGTCTCCTAATCTATTGGTACCTAAACTTTTTCATTTGCAAAATGAGGGGAATAAATTCTCACCTTTCAGAGAGACTTTTAGGTGTACAGATAATGCCCAGAGCATAGTTATCAATAAGTGGGAGCCATTATTATCACTGTAGTATGACCTTGCGTATCAGCTAATGTGAGAGCAGCCAGGATTGTTAAACCAATTCAGCCTGGAGGATTAATCCAGATGACTAAATCAATACAGTGGTATGTCCACTCAAACCAGACTTGTTCTTGGGGGCACAACACTGCTTGTAGAAATGACCACTGTCAAGATCACCTCAAATTTCATGTGTAAGAGAACGTGAAAGTAGAGGGACTTTCATGGTGGCACAGTGGTTAAGAATCCGCCTGCCAGCGCAGGTGACACAGGTTCCAGCCCTGGTCCTGGAAGATCCCACATGCTGCGGGGCAACTAAACCCGTGCACCATAACTACTGAGCCTGAGCTCTAGAGCCCGTGAGCCACAACTACTGAGCCTGCGTGCCACAACTACTGAGCCTATGTGCCACAACTACTGAGCCTGCGCTCTAGAGCCCATGAACCACAACTACTGGGCCTGTGTGCCACAACTACTGAAGCCGTGCGCCTAGAACCTGTGCTCTGCAACAAGAGAAGCCACTGCAATGAGAAGCCTATGCACCACAATGAAGAGTAGCCCCCGCTCACCACAGCTAGAGAAAGCCCATATGCAGCATTGAAGACCCAATGCAGCCAAAATTTAAAATATAAATAAATAAATATATAAATAAATTTATTTAAAAAAAGAGAATGGGAAAGTAGGTAACATTTATTGAATGATTGTTATTTTGTTACATTCTTATTAGGTGTTTCATATACATTATTTCATTCAATCTTTACAATAGCCACACTGGTAAGTGGTCATTATTGTTCCCTTAGTATACACATAGAAACTGAGATTTGGAGAAGTTAAATATATGCATTTTTAATATTGTAGTCCAAACCAGCCAATTAAACTTCAAATATGTGTGTGTGTGTGTGCATAATATATAAAGACACCATAGTCATTTCACTAGGAGGCATGTTATTAAATAGCGACTTTGAATATCTGCCCTCTTTAACTGCAATTCAGGTGTGTTTATAGAACAATGTCATCCCTTTGCCGAATCAAATGACACATAACGTACTATCTAGCATAACAACTAAAACCTAAGGTGTCCTTTGAAAATTTCCAGTCTACTTTTCAGAATGTAGTAGGCATAGGATTACTGGCAAATAGGAGTAATCTTTGCCCACTCATATAAGCAGACAGCTACTGTACCTCCCAGGTAGTAGAATAGCAGAATATGATTTCTTGATGAAATCATCTGTTTGTTGGGGTCATCATTGTTATTATATAATCTAGGCTGAGTTGATACAAAGAGCATAATTAAACATTGTTACGAATTTTTTCTGTGCCTCCAGTGGCACACCAGCAGCTATTCCCTTTGCTTTTTTTTCTTTGAATTACTAGAACATTGTTGGCTGTACTTTGTATTTCATATACCCTGGAATGTAGTCAAGCTCTTGATATTGTAATCCTTTAACTGAGAAAATATTTAGAATTGCTTTTATGAAAGAATATTGCTGTATATTCAAGGCTGAAGTATTAGTGCTCTTTTGCTCTGCCTCTACGATTTTTTTAAAATGTAGATTCATATATATGTATAATATACATATGTATTTATATGTTGTATAGATAAATAAATGTTTGAAGTGCATGTGAGTGTACCCATTGACAATATTCTTTTTAATAAAACAAACAACAAGATAATAAATAATGAGTAGGATTTTTTTTAATTGAGCACAGTGATAAATGTGCCCAGGTCTGCAAATGTGAAGAGAGTTCAGCTAGCATTTTTAATACCAAAGATAAAAATGACATGTCAAAGGAATATATTTTTTCTGTGATAAAAGGTAGATGACTATTCCAAGTCGGGATCTGTCATAACAGAAGTGACCTCACGATATGGCATCCTTAGCCCTTGGCAACAAGGACAGTGAGGACAATTAAAGGAGACAGGGCCTGGCTCTGTGAGACTGGCTCTGTCGGCGTGCAAGCCTGGCATGGTTTGGACAGACCTCACCGCTCTGTGCCTGGGGAAGGAAGAGGAATGTCCAGCCTGGACTGTGAGGCAGGGCAATGGCCTGTGAACAGTGCTGCTGGTGGGCAACTAATATCATTCAGTGGATGGTGTTCTCAGGTTGATGCAGTGAATCTCATAGTCTTAGACAGGAAGTCAAAGTGCCACTAAGGAGAGGAGAACAATAGGCTGGTAAGAGCTAGACAGTTTCAGAGAAGTTCAGGTTATCAGGCAAATGGGGTGGGCAAAGAAACCAACGTACCTGCCTTGTCTTCTGGAAATAAAAGTATTAACGTGGTATAGAGGTTGTGGAGCAGAGAATCCTGTGACTCAGAAGCTTCTTGGACTCAACCAAGAGCTTACCCATGGCACACTAGACACTGGGCCCATTGGCTGCATAATGCAGTCCAAAGCCCCTCACATGATAGTAAGAGACCTTCTTATGGAGCCTCTGACTTTGCCATAATTGGCTTGGGAGGGTGGTAGGCAGAGAGGAGCTTGGAAAGGTAAAGTTGGCTGAAATTAGGTTGACCTGAAACTGCAGTCTGTTATTGACCTACCAGATAATACTTGAGAGGCAGGAAAAGGAATGACCGTTGTTCTGCTTTAAGATGAAAGGTATGCCCTTTGCAGCTCATATTTTGAAATTCTTTATTAGGGATTTTCCAATTTGAAAAACAAAATCTTTCTATCCAAATGTCCAACTCAGCACTTTTGGGGACCCATAATTATCTGAAAAAAGAATAACGGAATGAATGCAAGAAACAAGATGCCTTAGATTAAAGAACAAAGGCAAAGACAATCCTCATTTCTGTGATGTTTTTCACACAACTGAATGTCCCCAAATGCTTCACAAAGCATTTAATTACATGCTAGCAGCGGAGGAAATGCTGGCATTGCTGTGTGCCAGCTTCAGCCCACGTAAAGTGGGGAATGTCAAGTTAACTCCTTAACTGCAAGGAATTTGCAGAAAGCTCGCTCCCAGTTTTTTCCCTTGGAAAGCACAGTTTCTCATTTCTTATCACTTACACATTTCCTGGGGAATGAAGTGGCCTAAATATACTACATCCTAGCAGGCAGTCACAGGATGGTAGTCAAGACAAGGTGATAAAAATGGGTGCTATCTGCAACCTAAGAGTCCACAAAAAAGACCTGAACATCTAGAAGTATGTAAGAATGGTGAGCAGGAAAGCATTTGAGAACTTCAGCTGGAGAGAGACAGAATTGGCAAGGCCAGGGGTATATAAAACAGGCTGGGAACATTTTAGGTTTTGCTTTAAAGGTTGGCCTACATTTCAGCACACCCACTCTCTTTAGATCCATAGGTAACAAAGAGCTCCCACAAGCTCTTTGTGGGAGCCCTTAGTGCAAGGATGGCATGATTGACCAGACCTGAAATAGTTCAACTGTGAACCTGGATGAGTCATGGCCTTGAAGCCTGAAACCCTAACACACACTGGAAGAACTGCTTATATTTTAGTAGAATGGGATCATGAATAAATGTATAGACACAGCAAAGACTCTAGACTAAATCTCTTCTATGAGGAAGAGACTGATATACCACTGACATGAGTTCAGGTTTTATTTTGTAGACAAAGGGCATCTGTTAAAAGATTTTAAGCAATGATAAGATAATTATTTATTCAATTTCTTAGAAAACATGTACTGAGAATCTTCTTGCGTGCCAGGCACTGGGGATGTATAAATGAAACAACCTTTGATCCGAAGGAGCGCACAGTTTACTAGAAGCAACTTCTTGTGTAAATAAATAAGTACAGTTAGATATTGGTAGTGCTTTAGTATCATCATATTTTATGTTTATTTAAGGATAACAAAGAGATATGAGGAATTGGTCAATTTAACCTAAGTATTTAAGGTAAGAGGTTTAAGAAATATAAGCTAAAAGAAGAGGCTGATGAGCTGACTTTAGAAAGATCAGTGAGATCTCATCTGGTAAAGGAGCAGGAAAGGGGCATTTTGAGTACAGGCAGAAACATGGTCAGGGGCATGGAGACTTCAATCAGGCTGGCTTGTTTTGGAAACTGGAAGTAGTTGAGTATATCTGGAGTGCAGGGATGAAGTGGTATGGTGGGAAGCAGCTAGAGGGGCAGATAATCATCTTAAAGTCCACACTATGGGGTTCTGAGTCTAACAGCAGTGTGAAGAACAAGTTAAGGTTGATATCAATGAGATAGTTAAGAGATCAGCATAACTGCCCCTTCAGAATAGGTAAGAAGAAAATATTTGCAAAAGACACATATGATAAAGGACTGTTATCCAAAACATATAAATAAATCTTAAAACTCAACAGTAAGAAAATGAATGATTAAAAATTAAGCAAAAGAGAGACTTTCCTGGTGGTACAGTGGTTAAGAATCTGCCTGCTAATGCAGGGGACATGGGTTTGAGCCCTGCTCCGGGAAGATTCTACATACCGCACAGCAGCTAAGCCCGCACGCTACAACTACTGAGCCTGCACTCTAGAGCCTATGAGTCACAACTACTGAGCCTGCGTGCCACAACTACTGAAGCCCGCGCACCTAGAGCCTTCTCAACAAGAGAAGCCACCACAATGAGAAGCCCACGCACTGCAACAAGGAGTAGCCCCTGCTAGTTGCACTAGAGAAAGCCCGTGCACAGCAACGAAGACCCGATGCAGCCAAAAAAAAAAAAAAATTAAATAAAAAAAATAAAAATTAAGCAAAAGATCTTAAAAGACACCTCACCAAACAAGATATACAGATGAAAAATAAACATATGAGAAGATGCTCAACTTCATATGTCATTAGGGAATTGCAAATTAAAAACAATAATGAGACACCACTACATATCTACTGGAATGGCAAAAATCCAAAACAGTTAAAACACCAAATGCTGGTGAAGCTTTGGAGCAACAGGAACCATTATTCATTGCTGGTGGAAATGGAAAATGGTGTAGTTACTTTGGAAGAAAGTATGGCAGTTTCTTACAAAACTAAACATACTCTCTCTAATAATCACAATCCTTGGTATAAACTCAAATGAGTTAAAAACTTATGTTCACACAAAAACCTGCACATGGTTGTTTACAGCAGCTTTATTTATAACTGCCCAAACTTGGAAGTGACCAAGATACCCTTCAATAGGTAAGTGGATAAATAAACTATGATACATCTTGCTGATGGATTCAGTGCTAAAAGAAAATGAGCTATCAAGCCATGAGAAGACATAGAGGGAACTTAAATGCATATTTCTAAGTGAAAGAAGCCAATCTGAAAAGACTACATTCTACATAATTCTAACTACATGACATTGGTAAGAAAGGGGGAATAAAAAGGGAGAGCACTGAGGATTTTTAGGGCAATTAAACTAATCTGGTAATATTATAATGGTAGGTACATGTCCTTATACTTTTGTCCAAACCCATAGAATGTATTCATACAACACCAAGAATGAATCATAACATAAACTATGGACTTTGGGTGATAATGATGTGTCAGTGTAGGTTCTTCAGTGACCAATGCATCACTCTGGTGGGGAATGTCAATAATGGGGAAGTTATGCATGTGTCAGGGCGAGGCATATATTGGAAATCTCTGTACTTTCTGCTAATTTGTTCTGTGAACCTAAACTGCTTTTAAAAGTAAAGTCTACTTAAAAAAAGATAGTGCCTAAACAAAACAGTAGCAATGTGGATGAAGAGGAATGGTCAGATGTCCAACAATTAATGCTAGAAATGTGATGTGGGGATGACAGTGAATTCTGGCCTGGATAACCAAGTAGTTGATGAGGTTGTGTATTACTTTAGACAATAGTATTTCTCCACATCATCACAGACTATTGAATCATTACTAATTTATAAATAGAAAATACTTTCAAGCATTTGTTGTTTTATAAAGTATTTTTTTAGATGCATCTCATTAAGCTTCACAACATCTAAGCATTTAACACATGGCTTGGCAATCAGCAATCACTTGTTGAATGAATGAGTGAACAAATGTACAATGATGTTGCATAGGGATTGAATTGTGTCTGTAACTTAAATCTTGAGTATTATGAAAATTTTTGAATCTTGAGTATTATGTAATCTTAAGTATTATGCCTATAATTTGGATTCGATTCTGATTCAAAGTCTAGTGTTTACTGCACTGGACCACAATTGCCATTTTTTAGACAGAAGGAAAAATACAGAGATTAAGCCACAGTCATATACCCAGGATTGAACCCATCTTACCACTTGTACTCTGGGCCTCTACTTACAAAATGGTAATGATATCATTCTTATGAGGCTGTTTTATGTTTAAATGAAATGAGATGATGAAATCTCCCAACACATAGAAGATATTCGACACAAGTTAAAGGAATCTGCTTTGAACATATGTTGTGCTAATTTATAGCAATTCTTTACTTTTTTACCAGTTGCTACTGCTAATGTAGCAGATTACTGCTATAGAATCTGCTCATTACATTAACACTAGATATGATGTGGAAAGGCTCTCAAAAAAAATACTTCCCCCTTGTACTTCTTCTCAAGAAAGTCCAAACATTAACAAGTCATGTATCACATAAATATGTCTCAGACTAAATTCTGTAATAGACAGTCATCTACTAACAGACAGACACACTGATGGCCAAGCAACATATGTGGAAAGTGAAAGGAAGCCTCAGGTCTCTATCATTCTGGGTGCTGAAATAGTACCTGAGTGAAAAATTAACTACAGAGAGTTATGAAAAATTCCAGTGTCAGGATTCTAATCTTATTGTTATAATCTTGTGGGAGAAAAAAAGTCATCAGAAAAAATGGTCTAACCAAGGGCCAGTTATGAATACTAACCCTTGGCCACTTGTCTGCCTGGTATAATGATTGAGTTCAATAGACATCATACATGTATTTAATTATATTTAGTACACTTATAATTTAAGTGATGTTTTTTAGAAAAAAATCACAGACAACACAATAAAAGGGAAGTTCAGTGAGGGGATGGAAAAAGCCTTTTGGAATCAGGACACATGGGTTCTGATCTCAGCCCTGCCAATAATGGACAGAATAACTTTGGGTAAACCACTTTGCTTCTCTGAGCTTCCATGAATTTTATAGCACATTGCAGTGATTTATAGCATTTAATATAATGTTCTAGTTAAGGATGCTTTATAAACTCTAAATTTCCATGTAAGTAGTTAGATTAAGATACTGTCTTTGCTGTTCCAATCATCATCATCAAATTTAATTTCAAGCTCAGAGTATTAATCAAAATTGGAGCATAATTTGTCATCAGTGGGGATTGTCTTGATCAGCACAGTCCACTGAAAATATAATGCAAGATACATAAACAATTCTAAATTTTCTGGCAGCCATAATTAGACATGAAAAGAAAAGGAACAGGTGAAATTAAATTAAATACTATATTTTATTTAACCTAATGTGTCCAAACTATTATCATTTCAACATGTGATCATCAGAAAAATCATTAATAAGATTTTCATGTTTTTTTATGTTAAATCTTAAAAATCTGATGTGTATTCTACACTTTATCCCATCTCAATTAAATACTGAATTTTCACCAAAAGTACTTGATCTGTATTTAGATTTCATAAAATTTAGAGAAAAGGTAGAATCACATATCCAAGTATTCCCAAACATGCTTAAAATTTTCCCATAACTGAATTCAGTGTCAGTGTTTAAATTTAAATCAATTAAAATCAAAACTTCTATTTCTCAGTTGCACTAGACACATTTTAAGTGCTTTGTAGATGCAGGGCGAGTGGCTACATATTGGACAGTGCCAGCTCTAGAGTATAATGTCTTCAGGGGTTCAGGCGAGCTTGTAGATAAAATATAATAGTACAACAGGTACTAGGTATAAGCAGGGACACGAGGGTACAGGAGCACAACAAACAATCCATATTAAGAAGAGTAACAATAATAATAATTCCTCACATTTCACTTTAAGAAGCACTTATTTGATATCAGAAATGTACCAGCTGCTGGGGATTCAGTGATGAATGTCCCTGTCCTCAAGTAACTTAGCAGCCAAAATTGAGTTAGATTAATAAAAGCTATATAGCAAGTTACAATTTAACTACAGTTATGCAGGTGTTACTTAATCTACTTAACAAACTGTGAACTAAGTAGAATTATCAGGGTTTTTTACATGAGGGTAAGTGAGCTGAAAAATGCTATTCCACAACATTGAAATGAAACCTGGGGCTTAAGGACACCACTTGGCAGGGTCACAGAAAACTGGAGAGTGATTTGGGCCCCCTAAAACAGCCCCCTATACCAGGGAGCACCTTATTTTCTCTCAAAGTGATTGGCACTCCAGTCCTTCAGTTAGTATATCCACACTATTGAATTGTGCACCCCAGTGAAAGGTGAAAGAAGTCTAGAATTTAGCAGGTCTTACCCTTCAGTAATTAGTCTTAGGATCCATCAGCAAAGCACAGCTACCCCGCCTTTAATTCAGAGACAGGTAAAGCTCAGTTGTATGCTTTAAAAAAGAAATGTTTTATTCTGAATTTCATCGTCATGGTTTGTATCAATTTTTTCTTTGTGCTATGTAAGAGAAAAAAAGGGTAGACTCGAAAAGGAGAGGATAGGAAAAGAGGAAGTAAAAGAATAAAAAACGGGGTACTTCAGGATCTTAGTTACTTCCAACATGTTTTATTCTGGCACTGCATATTACTTTTTACAATCAGTCCTGCTCCTGTTTCATGAACCTCCATAACATAAAAGCAGACTTCTAGCAGCCCTCACAAGGACTTCATCCTAAACCCCTTTTCCTGACTCAGGCTGTGCACCGCAATGAACCTTCTCCACATAATCATTTTTGGATCTGATGCTTTAGCAAAATACTTATAGCTTCAACCCAAGGTTCATTCTCAGATTATGATTAAAATAGTCTTCGGACTATAATGCCTCTGCTTCTCTTCATTTCCCCTTCCTTTTACAGCTCTGGACCTGCTCGTTTGCAGGGCCTGCTCAGTGTAATCTGTACGGGGACACCCTCCTATGGGTCAGGAGATACTCCATATCTGTGTCCCCAGATAGAGAGGAGAGAACACTCTGTGGTCTTAGTATCACCAAGGCTTGATGAATAAGTGAAGGGTGGATGGATGGATGGATGAATGGATGGATGGACTGATGCCTTAGTGATAAGGTATGCAGAACAGATGGAAGGATGAAGCAAAAGACAAGGTGAATATACATGCCAGAAGCTCTTTGTTACCCAGCATTCTATTACCTGGCACTTCACCACTTCTGCAGCACAATGATAACTAAAGCAGCTAAAAGTGACCCTGTGGCTCTGAAAAAGCTAATGTGCCTTCTGAATTCTCCAAAGAAAAAGTGCATTCAAAATAATTCCATGCTCAGGATATTGGGTTGAACTCAAATGTTCTGAATAGGCAACCCAAGTAAATACTGAGTGAGGTATACAACATGGATATGCTTTTTAAAATCATAGAAATTAGAGATGAAAAGGTAATTTGAAAATTACTTAGCCCAACAGTCTCATTTAATGAGTTGTCTATATTCCCTGAATCTACTTCCTCTTTAATTATTCATGAACTCACTTCTATCATGTTTGTCCTCACCACTCCCCCAAACCGCATTTGTCAGGGATATTAATACCCTGAACAGTACTAGATTCTAGGGTAAAGTCACAGTCCTCATTGTTTTCAACCTATTAGGCAGCTTTTGAAACAGCTGATCACTCTTTCCCTGAAACTACGGCTTCACTTGGTTTCTCTCTTATTGCGCGGCTCCCTCCTTCTCAGTCTGCTCTGATGGCCCCACGTCTAAACCTTGCTGAGGACTCTGGTCTTCTCTGCCTCCACTCACTCCCTTGGCAGCCACGTGCAATTCCATGGCTGCTTTATCCGTGTTTCAGTCGTTTTCAGATTTTTATCTCAAACTTCGAGCTCCCCTACTCTCCAGGCTCAATTGTCGTACTGCTGACTCGAGATTTCCTCTCCTATATACTTATATATCTGTATCTACATCTTTATCTATAGCTCTATATTTATATCTATGTCTATATCTATTTACATCTAACTTGGATCCTTTGATTCTTCTCTCCCCTCCCCAAATCCACTTTTCTCACAGTGTTCCTCACCTCAGTAAATGGCATGAAATTTTAAAATCATCACAGATTATTCTATTTCTTACAATCTCACATCCAATTCATCAGCAAAAAAGCTATGTTATGAAATCTGCCTTCAAAATGTATCTAAAACCTAACTATTTTTCTCTGCTTCCCCCGTTCCCACCCTAGCCCGAGTCATCAACAGTGGTTCCTAACTGATCTTGCTTCCACACTTGTCCCCCTAACAGTATTTACTCCATATAAGGGTCAGAGTGCTTTAATAGAGCAATCAGATTGTGCCTCAAATCTGCTCAAAATCTTTCAGTAGAGTTTTCTGCAACTCAGAGTAGAAAGGAAAACGCCTTCCCACTAGCTACAGGCCCTGAATGACTTGGTCTTGCCCACTCTGACCTCATCTTCTTCCACTAGCCCCTTCTTCACTGTGCTCTTACCACAATGGTACCCTTATTATTTCTGGAACATGATAAGCATGCTCTTGCCTCAGGCTCCTTGACCTTGCTGTTCCCTTTGCCTGGAATGTTCTTTCTCCAAAAATACACATGCTCACTGGTCTCTGCTCAAATACCACCTTATCAGAACTGCCTCCTCATACCATCCTATTTGAAAATTGTATCCCCTTGCTTCTTTAACCTCTGTACCCAGTTTCACTTTTTATAACTCTTACAATAACTTGCACACTATATGTCTATCCATTTGTTTTTGTCTTCTCACATACAATGTGAACTCTATGAGAAAGGGACTCTGCTTGTTTTGGACACTACTACATCCTCAGCACCTAGAACTGTGTCAGTCCCTAGTAGTGACTCAACAAATATACATTTTAAAGTATGTGAATGAAATAGAGGCTCAGACAGTAGCTTGGAGAGTCAGTAATAAGAACTGGACCTCCTGACTCCCAGTTTGGTGGTATCCTGCCTGAACATTAGTACACCAAGAACCCAATCTCTGACTGTGGAGTTATAGAAAGGGTACTGTGCACACTCATATACTGAGGGTAGGACATCAACAATTCATTCCATAATCATTGTTGAGTACCCACTTCGTGCCAGACACTGAAGTACAGACATGAATAATACCGAGCCTCTGCCCTCAAACTACAAATTATCAACTAATCGTGGTGTAGTTCGAACCCAGGCAAAGAATTCTTCCAGACTCATGGTGTTTGTTTAGTTAAAAATGATGATGGGGGCTTCCCTGGTGGTGCAGTGGTTGAGAGTCCGCCTGCCGATGCAGGGGACACGGGTTCGTGCTCCAGTCTGGGAGGATCCCACATGCCACAGAGCGGCTCCGCCCGTGAGCCATGGCCGCTGGGCCTGTGTGTCCAGAGCCTGTGCTCCACAATGGGAGAGGCCACAACAGTGATAGACCTGCGTACCGCAAAAAACAAACAAACAAACAAACAAAAAATGATGATGCCTGGTAAGTCCTACATAATAAAGAAACAGTGGCCAGGCAGCCAAAAAAAAGGTATCCTAAACAGTAAGATGACACATGCAAACCCCCAGAGTCATAAGACAGCCCAGCATGGTTAGGAAACTGCTAAAAGTATGGATGAAAGGAAGGCTGTAAGGAGAGGAGTGAGACTAAAGAGATAAGTAGGGACCACATTGTGGAATGCTTGAGATAACACTACAAAATAACACTTGTAGATAATTCTACAGGATGTGGACTCTAATCCTAAAGGTTGGTGGAAATCTCTGAAAGGGTTTTAAATGGGAAAGCAACATGAGAAGGTTTGCACTTCAAAAAGATAATTCTATTTGTCAATATTGAGAAACACTCTTGGAAAAGAGGCAGGAAAGCCAGTTAGGAGGCCATTGTCATAGAACTGGTGCAAAGTTATGGGGGTCTAAGGTGATGACAGTGAAATTTATTCTATTATGCAAATCCTATTGGGATTACAGCATTTCCAGTAAACATCAACATGATTCCTCTATGTTGCTGAAAGAAAGAAAGGATGGCAAATAAGGATCATAATAAAACATCCTTCAAGGCCAGCATCCAAACTTTTTCTCATTCAGAGAGCAGAGGCATATTTATATATGAAAAGATTACCATCTTGATAATCAACTCTGACAGCAGAGGCTGGTATCAGTGACAAAAGTAGGAAAGATGAGGAGCTTGTAATGGTATATCTGAGATAAGCACCTGGGCTTTTTGAAAAGGCAGAGACAAGGAGAGGCAATTCAGACATAAGCCTGCAAGATTAGGGAGAGCTGGGGTGTGGGAAAAGAGGTGAGACCTTTCCAGGGAAGTTGGAAACATGACACTGAAAATGATATCCTTCTTGGGGCTGGAAGCAGGCCAAGACCCAGTGGGAATGTTGTTACCATTTACACTCCCTTGACTTATGAAGCCTTGTATCTCTTTATACAGAAGGACAATTGCAACTGTGAACAAAACCTTACAAGGGAGAAGCAGAGAGAAGGACTGGCAAAATAATCTTCTGAATGAGAGAATGATTTTCCACAATGTAAGACCCATTGGCAAGTGGCTTATTTCTTCCTAATAAAGACCAGATCTTTGAAGCCCAAGTTCTGATGTCTAATGATACATTGGAAAACACAGGGAGAGAGATTTGAAGAATGTCAGAGAAATTAGAAGATGAAGTTTTAAAGGTTCAATTTTGTAAATCATTCAACCTCCCTGTTCCTTTTCCCCCCTCACATCTAAAGTAAGGGTTATAGACCCTGCCCTGTCTGCCATACGGTGTGGGAGAATTACACTACCAAACGTAAAATAGATAGCTAGTAGGAAGCAGCCACATAGCACAGGGAGATCAGCTCAGTGGTGCTTTGTGACCACCTGGATTGGTGGGATAAGGAGGGTGGGAGGGAGGGAGATGCAAGAGAGAGGAGATATGGGAACATATGTATATGTATAGCTGATTCACTTTGTTATAAAGCAGAAACTAACACACCATTGTAAAGCAATTATACTCCAATAAAGATGTAAAAAAATAAAATAAAAATAAAAGAAAGGTGAAACCACTTTGCAAATTCTACATGAGTATTGATAAATATCTCCCTTGGGAGATCTTTCTAAATGATAAATAAATCATTCTGTAGGTTAAAATTTTAAAGCTCACATTAAAAGATACTTTTGCATTTTGCTTTTGTTGCTCATTTTCCCTCATGAAATGCTAAAGTCACACTGAATTGTAAATGTTCAAACACATATACACACAATGAGGATCTGGCTTCCTGGATAAGTTGCTGCTCTATTTTCTCTTGTCCTTCTTTTCTTAGCTACTTTTAGACCATTCGTTCAAAATGATCATTGGTCAGCAGGTGCCATGTGAATAGAACTTTGTAGCTTCCAAGATGACAGGCACACAAGATGAATAATGAATAAGTGTAAAGAAAATGTGAATAAACCTCAAATGTTACCTTTTCTCACAGTCTCTGGCTGTCGGATTTTCAATACTGACTGTGACAGATGCATACCAGCAATTGTACAGCCAGGATTCAGACACTTAGAAAAACAGACTGATGCTAAACCCCATGATCTATGGAAGTATTCTGACTCAGTTCAGTGTTTTAAGTTCAAGAATTCTTAGAGGCGGGCCTCCCTGGTGGCGCAAGTGGTTGAGAGTCCGCCTGCCGATGCAGGGGATACGGGTTCGTGCCCCGGTCTGGGAGGATCCCATATGCCGCGGAGCGGCTGGGCCCGTGAGCCATGGCCGCTGAGCCTGCGCGTCCGGAGCCTGCGCGTCCGGAGCCTGTGCTCCGCAACGGGGGAGGCCACAAAAGTGAGAGGCCCGCATACCGCAAAAAAAAAAAAAAAAAAAAAAAAAAAAAAAAGAATTCTTAGAGGCTTGCAGGCACCAGCCACTTCCTGTTCTTGCTTCCTTTACAAGGTGCTATTTCCAAAAGATGTAAAATGTTGGGAAATGTAATTGAGAGGAAATAATGTCAGGGGCAAACATCAAGGCTTGGTTAGCAGAGAAAATCACTGCCCCTATAGTCAGACCACTGGCAGTATAGACACAGGGCACAAGGTAAGCTAGTTGGGACACCAGGGTGCTGATGAGAAGAAAAAGGTGGACAGTGTATCTTGGGCAGAGTCCTGACAGCTGTGAAAGCAGGCTCATTTGGGGAAATTAAAGAAATTTAGTATGTGTGGAGCCTAGACTGAGAAATAAAGTGTGAGAAATAATGTGGAGAGAGATAGGACTAGAAGGTACAATGGAGGCAAGACGGAAGGGCTTTCCATCCCTTTTAAAGGTGGTTGAGGATTGTCCTGTATCTGGCTGGGGCAATGCCTGGACTGCAGTGTGTACAGCAGCTGTGGCGTCTCAGGGCCTAAGTCTCAGGGTAGTAGCTGTTTTCAGGATTTGTTGGTGGTTGTGACCTGTCTCTTAACGGTTAGGAAGGCTTGTGAAGAAGAGGTGCTATAGCTTGGAGGCTAAAAATATACTTTCTCGAGTCAGATAGCCTGAATCAAAATCTCAGTGAGCTGTGCAACTTTGAGCAGTTATTTAGCTTCTTAAGTCTCAGTGTCTTCATCTCTAAAAATGAGGGAAATAATAGTACCTATTTCGCACTGTTCTTCGGGAGATTACAAGAGTGTTTAGCCCAGTAATTGGAATACATACGAAAAAGCAAACATGTTTGCATTTATCATTACAGTTATTATTTTTGTAAATTGACTTCCATAGTTTCCCCAGCATGCATGATATATATATATATATATATATATATATATATATATATATATATATATATACACACACACACACACACACAAACACACACCAATGGAACATCTGAGAGATTTTGTTTTTTGTTTTTCTCTCTGTCAAATGAATAAAATTAACATTTACTATGTGTCAGGTACTGTGATAAATGCTTTCTATACATTACCTCATTTTATCCTCAAACTTTTCTGCTCTTCCCATCGCTGTTATAAGTGAGATCTCATGGCTTGTAAGAGGTAGAGCCAGATTACAATCTAGCTCTGTCCTAATCAAAGTTTAAAGCTCATAATCATTGTACTAGAATGCCTACTGTGAAGATGATGACTTTCCTTTTAGGATTATAATGCAGATCCCTACAAAGTTTCCCATTTGCATTCCTCTCTTTGGGGTTAGCACCCACGTAAAATATAGTATACTATATATGCTCATATAAATCTATATGCATTGTCTTTCAGGAAGAAAGATAGCACTACTGAAGACAATCATAGCATACAGGTATAGTTTTAAATACCAGTAGTGGTGAGCAATCTGTGTACATACAAACTAATTTATACTAATCACTAGTAGAGTCTTCTATCTACACCTAATTCACAAGGTAATTCCTTTCATGTGCCCACAAGAGGACTTTTTCATTTTATGAGTCTCAATGATTTCTTACAATTTCATATCTAGTCTGTAGAATAATATTAATATCCTCAATATCAATTAATAATATCAACAATCACAACAATAATAATACAGATTACTTACTAACACTGACACTCTACCATTTATAGAAGTAAGGTATGCCAGGCACTCCTTAAGCACATTATATATGTTATTATATATATTACATATATATATATATGTAAATAAAAATTATCCCCATTTACCATATGAGGAAACTAAGATTAAAAGAGGTTAAGCAATTTGCACAGGGCCATACAGGCAGCAAATGGTGAAGTCAGATTTCAAATATAAAGAGAACTGAGTCTAAAATCTATATGTGATCTTTCTACTTACTGTACTCTATCAGAAAGAATTTTTTTTTATTCAGCTCCATTTTCTCTTGCTACAAATCACATAAACTCTACTCTTCAAGGTTCTAGAAGTATTTAGAAATACTGTTCTCTTCAACCCTCCTCTACTACAGGACTGAGGGCAGGCATGGCCTACAGGGTTTTATGTGGCTAGAGACAGAGAAAACCTTGGGGAAGGGCAAGAGAGGGGAATAAGTTGCTAAAATTAAACTGTTAAGCAACAGGTCCCAAATAGAAATTCAAAAATCAAAACAGGAAGGCTCAAAACTCTGTGAAGATTCAAAAAAGCTGAGAGAGCCAGAAGGTTTTGACATCTGTTGTATGTATGCAATTTATAAATTTGCAGACAATATGGTGTGTGTGTGTGTGTGTGTGTGTGTGTGTGTGTGTGTGTGTAATGTATTTGAATTTATAATCTAGAGGTAGTCATCTGAAGAATTCACAGGTTATAGGAATTCTAGAGCAGAAATGCCCGAGCTCCAGAGGTGGTTGTTACCTGAGTCAGCTATGTTTATTTCTGATCAATACCAGAGGCTTTGCTAATTAACTTAATAAATATTAAGAATGGGTTTTTAATGGTGACAAATTAGTAGTATTCAAGATCTATGCTTTGTCTAAGATATTTGGAGACACTCCTCACCCTGGCATAAATAGGAAGTCCAGCGAGACCTCCACCGTTCACTCTCAGGAGAGTGGATGATGACTGTAAGACTAATTGAATCCTGCTTCTATATTTTGCATCATCTCTAGTGAACCCAGAGACAGCATATTATGTTCAGAGCACCTAAAGGACAGAGAACTGGTATATCTTTGAATGTACAGAGTAGGGCTGTTGAGCTGTTATTTGTTACAGCTTTTTAAACAAATAGCATTTCTAAAAAATATCTCCAAGTGTGGGTGGATCTACTCTGACACTTGCTTTTATAATAACCTGCTATCCAAGTACTGATGTTGTCAGAGAGTAGCTAACACTCATCTCTAGCTAACTGCAGCAGCTACCAAAATCTACCACAAGTAATCTAATAAATGTACATAGACCATTTGGCTTCAGCCAGTTCTCTACAACAGCAACATTCTAAACCTGGAATATGAGAGCTATGGAAATGAGAGCAGGGATAGAGGATTGAATATAAATAGAGGAGGATGCTCTCGGGCAGTTTGTCATAATAGGTATCAATGTCTGCTTTTTGCATTTACAAATGAGTCCATTTTGGCACCACCCGCTTGCAGACATCTGAGATGTAAGAGGTGGGGTGGAAGTTGACACCTTCCTTATAGCCAAGATTTCTTTACTGATGATCTTATTTTGCCAAAATAATTACAAGGAAAATGAACTATCAGCAGTTCTTCTCTATTATATGCCAAATATCTGGCAAATATATTTCCAAGAATCCAACTTTTTGTCTCCATATTGATCTAACATGCAAGTTACCAATTCTTCGCCTTAGTATCTGCTTAGACCAGCTTCATTCCATTTCATTAATCACTTATTGAGTACCTAGTTATGTTATATGTGTGTCATAGATTTCCTTAGTGAAAATCCTCAATGAACTTGATGTGGTTCTACAAATTGTTCAGACCAAATGATCATCTAAAACAGAGTTTAGTTCAGTGTGGAGGTTGATGCTATGATCAACCTTCATGCCGATTTTCCATTTCCCTAAAT